>NC_056437.1:6768967-6798967 GCF_018296145.1 Oncorhynchus tshawytscha
AGAACCAAACACTACCCATATAGTAGTTTTTGGTCTGTGGGCTAGAACCAAACCCTACCCATACAGTAGTCTTCAGTCAGTGGGCTAGAACCAAATACTACCAAATTAGTAGTCTTGAGTTGGTGGGCTGGAACCAAACACTACCCATACACCAGTATTCAGTAATTTGTCTACACCCAAAATTACCCATATAGTAGTATTCAGTTGGTGGGCTAGAACCAAACACTACCCATATAGTAGTCTTCAGTTGGTGGGCTAGAACCAAACACTACCCATATAGTAGTCTTCTGTCAGTGGGCTAGAACCAAACACTGTCCATATAGTAGTCTTCAGTCAGTGGGCTAGAGCCAAACACTACCCATATAGTAGTCTTCAGTCAGTGGGCTAGAACCAAACACTACCCATATCATAGTTTTCAGTCAGTGGGCTAGAACCAAACACTGCCAATATAGTAGTTTTCAGTCAGTGGGCTAGAACCAAACACTACCCATATAGTAGTTTTCAGTCAGTGGGCTAGAACCAAACACTACCCATATAGTAGTCTTCAGTCAGTGGGCTAGAACCAAACACTACCCATATCGTAGTTTTCAGTCAGTGGGCTAGAACCAAACACTGCCAATATAGTAGTTTTCAGTCAGTGGGCTAGAACCAAACACTACCCATATAGTAGTTTTCAGTCAGTGGGCTAGAACCAAACACTACCCATATAGTAGTCTTCAGTCAGTGGGCTAGAACCAAACACTACCCATATCGTAGTTTTCAGTCAGTGGGCTAGAACCAAACACTGCCAATATAGTAGTTTTCAGTCAGTGGGCTAGAACCAACTACCCATATAGTAGTTTTCAGTCAGTGGGCTAGAACCAAACACTACCCTTATAGTAGTCTTCAGTCAGTGGGCTAGAACCAAACACTACCCATATAGTAGTTTTCAGTCAGTGGGCTAGAACCAAACACTACCCATATAGTAGTTTTCAGTCAGTGGGCTAGAACCAAACACTACCCATATAGTAGTTTTCAGTCAGTGGCCTAGAACCAAACACTACCCTTATAGTAGTCTTCAGTCAGTGGGCTAGAACCAAACACTACCCATATCGTAGTTTTCAGTCAGTGGGCTAGAACCAAACACTGCCAATATAGTAGTCTTCAGTCAGTGGGCTAGAACCAAACACTACCCATATAGTAGTTTTCAGTCAGTGGGCTAGAACCAAACACTACCCATATAGTAGTTTTCAGTCAGTGGGCTAGAACCAAACACTACCCATATAGTAGTTTTCAGTCAGTGGCCTAGAACCAAACACTACCCTTATAGTAGTCTTCAGTCAGTGGGCTAGAACCAAACACTACCCATATCATAGTTTTCAGTCAGTGGGCTAGAAATTAAGGGTAAAAATCAGCTCCACTTTGTTGTATGTCATCAAATGTCAACATTCCGTTCCAAGATGGCTGCCATGCCTCCCAGACACAAACACATTGCTTTCTAGCAAACTCGCCATGCACCTCAGAATAGCCCTTCAATCCATCCTTGATGTTTCACATTATTATTCTGTATATAACCATTATTCTGTATAACCATTATTCTGTATAACCATTATTCTGTATATAACCATTATTCTGTATATAACCATTATTCTGTATATAACCATTATTCTGCATATAACCATTATTCTGCATATAACCATTATTCTGTATAACCATTATTCTGTATATAACCATTATTCTGTATAACCATTATTCTGTATAACCATTATTCTGTATAACCATTATTCTCTATATAACCATTATTCTGCATATAACCATTATGTTTATAACAATTATTATATAACCATTATTCTGTCTTTCACCATTATTCTGTATAACCATTATTCTGTATATAACCATTATGTTTATAACAATTATTATATAACCATTATTCTGTTTATAAAACTTATCATAGTCTGGGTGGTTCGAGCCCTGAATGCTGATTGGCTGACAGCCGTAGTATATCAGACCGTATACCATGGGTATGACAACATTTCTTTTTACTTCTCTAATTATGTTGGTAACCAGTTTATAATAACAATAAGGCACCTCTGGGTTTGTGGTATATTTATATGCATTTGTATATATTATGGATCCCCATTAGTTCCTGACAAGGCAGCAGCTACTCTTCCTGGGGTTTATTATAGATCCCCATTAGTTCCTGCCAAGGCAGCAGATACTCTTCTTGGGGTTTATTATGGATCCCCATTAGTTCCTGCCAAGGCAGCAGCTACTCTTCCTGAGGTTTATTATCAATCCCCATTAGTTCCTGCCAAGGCAGCAGCTACTCTTCCTGGGGTTTATTATGGATCCCCATTAGTTCCTGCCAAGGCAGCAGCTACTCTTCTTGGGGTTTATTATGGATCCCCATTAGTTCCTGCCAAGGCAGCAGCTACTCTTCCTGGGGTTTATTATGGATCCCCATTAGTTCCTGCCAAGGCAGCAGCTACTCTTCCTGGGGTTTATTATGGATCCCCATTAGTTCCTGCCAAGGCAGCAGCTACTCTTCCTGGGGTTTATTATGGATCCCCATTAGTTCCTGCCAAGGCAGCAGCTACTCTTCCTGGGGTTTATTATGGATCCCCATTAGTTCCTGCCAAGGCAGCAGCTACTCTTCTTGGGGTTTATTATGGATCCCCATTAGTTCCTGCCAAGGCAGCAGCTACTCTTCCTGGGGTTTATTATGGATCCCCATTAGTTCCTGCCAAGGCAGCAGCTACTCTTCCTGGGGTTTATTATGGATCCCCATTAGTTCCTGCCAAGGCAGCAGCTACTCTTCCTGGGGTTTATTACGGATCCCCATTAGTTCCTGCCAAGGCAGCAGCTACTCTTCCTGGGGTTTATTATGGATCCCCATTAGTTCCTGCCAAGGCAGCAGCTACTCTTCCTGGGGTTTATTATGGATCCCCATTAGTTCCTGCCAAGGCAGCAGCTACTCTTCCTGGGGTTTATTACGGATCCCCATTAGTTCCTGCCAAGGCAGCAGCTACTCTTCCTGGGGTTTATTACGGATCCCCATTAGTTCCTGCCAAGGCAGCAGCTACTCTTCCTGGGGTTTATTACGGATCCCCATTAGTTCCTGCCAAGGCAGCAGCTACTCTTCCTGGGGTTTATTATGGATCCCCATTAGTTCCTGCCAAGTCATCAGCTACTCTTCCTGAGGTTTATTATGGATCCCCATTAGTTCCTGCCAAGGCAGCAGCTACTCTTCCTGGGGTTTATTATGGATCCCCATTAGTTCCTGCCAAGGCAGCAGCTACTCTTCCTGGGGTTTATTATGGATCCCCATTAGTTCCTGCCAAGGCAGCAGCTACTCTTCTTGGGGTTTATTATGGATCCCCATTAGTTCCTGCCAAGGCAGCAGCTACTCTTCCTGGGGTTTATTATGGATCCCCATTAGTTCCTGCCAAGGCAGCAGCTACTCTTCCTGGGGTTTATTATGGATCCCCATTAGTTCCTGCCAAGGCAGCAGCTACTCTTCCTGGGGTTTATTATGGATCCCCATTAGTTCCTGCCAATGCAGCAGCTACTCTTCCTGGTGTCCAGCAAATCTTAAGCACTTTATACAATTTTAAAAACATTACAATACATTAACATATTTCACAACACACTGGTGGCCCTCAGGCCCCTACTCCACCACTACCACTTATATACAGTACTAAATCTGTGTGTGTGTGTGTATTGTGTGTATGTTAGTGTGTGTATGTTAGTGTGTGTATGTTAGTGTGTGTGTGTGTGTGTGTGTGTGTGTGTGTGTGTGTGTGTGTGTGTGTGTGTGTGTGTGTGTGTGTGTGTGTGTGTGTGTGTGTGTGTGTGTATGTATGTGTCTGTGCCAATGTTTGTGTTGCTTCACAGTCCCCATTGTTCCATAAGGTGTTTTTTTAAATCTTTTTTTTATTTATCAGATTTTACTGCTGCTGTACTGTTACTTGATGTGGAATAGAGTTCCATGTTGGCATGGCTCTATGTAGTACTGTGGAATAGAGTTCCATGTTGTCATGGCTCTATGTAGTACTGTGGAATAGAGTTCCATGTAGTCATGGCTCTATGTAGTACTGTGGAATAGAGTTCCATGTAGTCATGACTCTATGTAGTACTGTGGAATAGAGTTCCATGTAGTCATGTCTCTATGTAGTACTGTGGAATAGAGTTCCATGTAGTCATGTCTCTATGTAGTACTGTGGAATAGAGTTCCATGTTGTCATGGCTCTATGTAGTACTGTGGAATAGAGTTCCATGTAGTCATGACTCTATGTAGTACTGTGGAATAGAGTTCCATGTAGTCATGTCTCTATGTAGTACTGTGGAATAGAGTTCCATGTTGTCATGGCTCTATGTAGTACTGTGGAATAGAGTTCCATGTTGTCATGGCTCTATGTAGTACTGTGGAATAGAGTTCCATGTAGTCATGGCTCTATGTAGTACTGTGGAATAGAGTTCCATGTAGTCATGGCTCTATGTAGTACTGTGGAATAGAGTTCCATGTAGTCATGGCTCTATGTAGTACTGTGGAATAGAGTTCCATGTAGTCATGGCTCTATGTAGTACTGTGTGCCTCCCATAGTTTGTTCTGAACTTGGTGACAGTGAAGAGACCTTTTGTGGCATGTCTTGTGGGGTATGCATGGGTGTCTGAGCTGTGTGCCTGTAGTTTAGACAGACAGCTCGGTGCATTCAACATGTCAATACCTCTCATAAATACAAGTAGTGATGAAGTTAATCTCTCCTCCACTTTGAGCCAGGAGACATATTATTAATGTTAGCTCTCGGTGTACATCCAAGCCGTGCTGCCCTGTTCAAAATAAATATAACCCGTATCATATCAAAATGTATTGGTCACATGGTTAGCAGATGTAAATACAAGTGTAGCGAAATGCTTGTGCTTCTAGTTCCGACAGTGCAGTAATATCTAACAAGTGATCAGCAATTCCACAACAACTACCTAATACCCACACATCTAAGTAAAGGGATGAAATAAGAATATGTACATATAAATATATGGATGAGCAATGACCGAGTGGCATAGGCAAGATGGTATAGAATACAGTATATACATATGAGACAAGTAATGCAAGATACGTACACATTATTAAAGTGACTAGTGATTCATATTTTAAAGTGGCCAATGATTTCAAATCTGTATGTAGGCAGCAGCTTCTCGGTGTTAGTGATGGCTGTTTAACAGTCTGATGGCCTTGAGATAGAAGCTTTGTTTCAGTCTCTCGGTCCCAGCTTTGATGCACCTGTACTGACCTCACCATCTGGATGGTAGCGGGATGAACAGGCAGTGGCTCGGGTGGTTGATGTCCTTCATGATCTTTTTGGTCTTCCCTGTGACATCGGGTGCTGTATGTGTCTTGGAGGTCAGGTAGTTTGCCCCCGTGATGTGTTGTGCAGACCGCACCACCCTCTGGAGAGCCTTGCGATTGTGGGCGGTGCAGTTGCCGTACCAGTCGGTGATACAGTCTGACAGGATGTTCTCAATTGTGCATCTGTAAAAGTTTGTGAGGGTTTTAGGTGACAAGCCAAATTTCGTCAGCCTCCTGAGGTTGAAGAGGCACTGTTGTGCCTTCTTCACCACACTGTCTGTGGGGGGTGGAACCATTTCAGTTTGTCGGTGATGTGTACGCCGAGGACCTTAAACATTTCCACCTTCTCCACTGCTGACCCATCGATGTGGATAGGGGGGTGCTCCCTCTGCTGTTTCCTGAAGTCCACGATCATCTCCTTTGTTTTGTTAACATTGAGTGAGATGTTGATTTCCTGACACCACACTCCGAGTGCCCTCACCTCCTCCCTGTAGGCTGTCTCATCTCTGTTGGTAATCAAACCCACTACCGTTGTGTCGTCTGCTTACTTGATGATTGAGTTGGAGGCGTGCATGGCCATGCCGTCATGGGTGAAAAGGGAGTACAGGAGGGGGCTGAGCACGCACCCTTGTAGGGCCCTAGTGTTGAGGATCAGCAAAGTGGAGAATGTTGTTTCCTACCTTCACCACCTGGGGGTCAGCCCATCAGAAAGTCCAGGACCCAGTTGCAAAGGGCAGGGTTGAGACCCAGGGCCTCAAGTTTAATGGTGAGCTTGGAGGGTACTATGGTGTTGAATGCTGAGATATAGTCGATGAACAACATTCTTGCATAGGTATTCCTCTTCCCAGATGGGATAGGGCAGTGTGCAGTGAGATGGCGATTGCATCGTCTGTGGACCTATTGGGGCGGAATGCAAATTGAAGTGTGTCTAGGGTGGCAGGTAAGGTGGAGGTGATATGGTCCTTCACTAGTCTCTCAAAGCACTTCATGATGACAGACGTGAGTGCTACGGGGCGATAGTAATTTAGTTCAGTTACCTTTGCCTTCTTGGGTACAGGAACAATATGTCCGAAAAACACACCAGCCAGCTGGTCTGCGCATGCTCTGGGGACGTGGCTAGGGGTGCCGTTTGGGCCGGCAGCTTTGCAAGGGTTAATACGTTTAAATGTCTTACGTCAGCCATTGAGAAGGAGGGGAGGGGGCACAGTCCTTGGTAGCGGGCCACGTCGATGGCACTGTATTATCCTCAAAGCGGGCAAAGAAGGTGTTCAGTTTGTCTGGAAATAAGACGTAGGTGTCCATGACGTGGCTGTTTTCTTTTTGTGGTCTGTAATTGCCTGTAGACCCTGTCACATATGTCTTGTGTCTGAGCCGTTGAATTGCTACTCCACTTTGTCCCTATACCGACATGTTGCTTGTTTGATTGCCTTGCAGAGGGAATAACTACACTGTTTATATTCGGCCATATTCCTAGTCATCTGTCCATGGTTAAATGCAGTGGTTTGCGCTTTCGGTTTTACGTGAATTCCGCCATCCAATCACGGTTTTAAACGGGGGGACAACATCTCCAATGCACTTCCTTATAAACTCACTCATCAGCGTAAGTTATTCTCTGAGGCTTCCCGGAACATTTCCCAGGCCCGTGATCAAAACAATCTTGAAGCGTGGATTCCGATTGGTCAGACCAGTGTTGAATATTACTAGTCATGGGTACATCCTGTTTGAGTTTCTGCCTATAAGACGGTAGGAGCAAAATGGAGTTGTGGTCGGATTTGCCGAAGGGAGTAAGTGGGAGGGCCTTTATTGCATTGTGGAAGTTAGAGTAGCAGTGATCCGGTGTATTTCCCGCACGAGTGCTACAATCAGTATGCTGATAGAATTTAGGTAGCCTTGTTCTCAAATTTGCTTTGTTAAAATCCCTAGCTACAATAAATACAGCCTCAGGATATATGGTTTCCAGTTTACATAGAGTCCAATGAAGTTCCTTGAGGGCCGTCGTGATATCGGCTTGAGGAGGGATATACACGGCTGTGATAATAACCGAGGATAATTATCTTGGCAGATAATATGGTCAGCATTTTATTGTAAGGAATTCTAGGTCAGGTGAACAAAAGGACTTGAGTTCCTGTATGTTGTTACGATTACACCATGAGTCGTTAATTATGAAGCATACATCTCCGCCCTTCTTCGTCCCAGAGACAGGTTTATTTCTGTTGGCGCAACACATAAATAATCCCAGTGGCTGTACCGACTCCGACAACATATCCCGAGAGAGCGATGTTGCCGTGAAACAGAGAATGTTACAATCCCGAATGTCTCTCTGGAAAGCAACCCTTGCCCTAAATTTGTCTACCTTGTTATCTAGACTGGACATTGGCGAGTAATATACTCGGAAGCAGTAGGTGGTGTGCACGCCTTCGAAGTCTGACCAGAAGGCCGCTCCGTCTACCTCGTCTGCGGCGACGTTGTTGTGGGCCGGCCTCTGGAATCAGATCCAATGTCCTGGGTGTAAACAAATGATCCGCTTCGGGAAAGTCATATTCCTGATCGTAATGTTGGTAAGTTGATGTCTCTCTTATATCAAATAGTTCTTCCCGGCTGTATGTAATAACACTTAAGATTTTCTGGACTAACAATTTAAGAAATAACACATAAAAAAATAAATACTGTATAGTTTCCAAAGTACTAGGAGCAGGGCGATCATCTCTGTCTCTGTATAACCATTATTATATAACCAATATTCTGTATATAACTATTATTATATAATCATTATTCTGTATAACCATTATTATATAACCAATATTCTGTATATAACTATTATTATATAATCATTATTCTGTATATAACCATTATTCTGTATATAACCATTATTATATAACCATTATTCTGTATATAACTATTATTATATAATCATTATTCTGTATAACCATTATTATATAACCAATATTCTGTATATAACCATTATTATATAATCATTATTCTGTATATAACCATTATTCTGTATATAACCATTATTATATAACCAATATTCTTTATATAACCATTATTATATAACCAATATTCTTTATATAACCATTATTCTGTATATAACTATTATTATATAACCATTATTCTGTATATAACCATTATTATATAACCAATATTCTGTATATAACCATTATTATATAACCAATATTCTTTATATAACCATTATTCTGTATATAACCATTATTATATAACCATTATTCTGTATATAACCATTATTATAAAACCATTAGTTTTTAGCAATTATTATGTAGACAATCCTTATTGTATACCTTTTATTTTGTAGATAAAGATTATTCTGTATATAACCATTATCTTATAATCATTATGCATTTAACCATTGTTATGTAACAATTATTCTGTATACAACCTTATTCTTCATATTCCCATTATTACATAATCATTATTATGTATTTAAACATTATTATATAACCTTTATTCTGTATATAACCATTCTTCTGTACATTATTATTAACATTATTATATAGCCATTAATATTGTATATATCCATTATTCTGTATATAACCTGTATATAGCCATTATTCTGTATGTAATCATTATGTATATAACGTTATTATATAGCCATTATTCTGTATCTAAACATTATTATATACAATTATTCTGTATATAACCATTATTCTGTAAACAGTATAACCATTTTTCTGTATATAAGAAATATTCTGTATAACCATTATTCTATATTTAACTATTCTTTTGTATATAATCATTATTATATAACTATTATTATATGTGTAACCATTATTCTGTATATACCCATTATGATATAACCATTATTCTGTATATCACCATTATTATATAACCATTATTCTGTATATAACCATTATTCTGTATAGAACCATTATGGTGCATACAACCATTACTCAGTATCTAAACATTATTCAGTATCTAAACATTATTCAGTATCTAAACATTATTCAGTAACCATTATTCTGTATATACCCATTATGATATAACCATTATTCTGTATATCACCATTATTATATAACCATTATTCTGTATAGAACCATTATGGTGCATACAACCATTACTCAGTATCTAAACATTATTCAGTATCTAAACATTATTCAGTATCTAAACATTATTCAGTAACCATTATTCTGTATAGAACCATTATGGTGCATACAACCATTATTCAGTCTCTAAACATTATTCAGTATCTAAACATTATTCAGTATCTAAACATTATTCCGTATCTAAACATTATTCAGTATCTAAACATTATTCAGTATCTAAACATTATTCAGTAACCATTATTCTGTATAGAACCATTATTATAAACTGGGTGGTTCCAGCCCTGAATGCTGATTGGCTGACAGCCTTGCTATTTGAGACCGTATACCACGGGTATGACAAAACAGTTATTTTTACTGCTCTAATTACATTGGTAACCAGTTTATAATATAGCAATAAGGCACCTAGGGGGGTTGTGGTATATGGCCAATATACAACGGCTAAGGGCTGTATCCAGGCACTCCGTGTTGCATCGTGCCTAAGAACAGCCCTTAGCCGTGATATATTTCCCATATACCACACCCCCTCATGCCTTATTGCTTAATTATATAACCATTATTCTGTATATAGCCATTATGTTTATAACCATTATTATATACCATTATTCTGTATAACCATTATTCTGTATAACCATTATTCTGTATAACCATTATTCTGTATAACCTTTATTCTGTATAACCATTATTCTGTTTAATCATTATTCTGTATAACCATTATTATATACCATTATTCTGTATAACCATTATTCTGTTTATAACCTTTATTCTGTATATAACCATTACTATTATTATTATTATTATTATTATTATTATTCTGTATATAACCATTACTCTGTGTATAATATAATCTCCCAGTGGAGACAGAAATAGATTGAGACCCTTGACGTGTCTGGAGCTGTATCCCTGACACTCATCTCCAGGCCTGGGTTTAAGGTTTGATCTCCCTGAATTAGGTATGCACAACTGAGACCCAGATAGATCGATAAAAACTCAATTGAGTACAAAACTATTATGTAAGGGGAACTATCCAAGGAAGAGGGTTGAGGGTTGTAAAATAAACACGGGTCTATCCCAACATCTCCCCCTAATCCTCCTCTTCCCCCTATCCTCTTCTACCCCATATCTCCCTAATCCTCCTCTACCCCTAATCCTCCTCTACCCCTATCCTCCTAATCCTCCTATCCCTCTAATCCTCCTCTACCCCTATCCCCCTAATCCTCCTCTTCCCCCTATCCTCTTCTACCCCATATCTCCCTAATCCTCCTCTACCACTATCTCCCTAGTCCTCCTCAACCCATATCCCCCTAATCCTCCGCTACCCCTAATCCTCCTTTACCCCTATCCTCCTAATCCTCCTATCCCCCTAATCCTCCTCTACTCCTAATCCTCCGCTACCCCTAATCCTCCTCTACCCCTATCCCCCTAATCCTCCTCTCCCCCTAGTCCTCCTCAACCCATATCCCCCTAATCCTCCTAATATTTCTACCCTAAACCGCCTCCAACCACATTTGAGAGAATTTGGCAGTATGTCCAACCGGCAGAGCCCAAGACCTCCACATCCGGCTTCTTCACCTGCCGGATTGTCTGAGACCAGCCACCTGGGCAGCTGATGAAACAGAGGAGTATTTCTGTCTGTAATAAAGCTCTTTTGTGGGGAAAAACTCATTGTGATTGGCTGGGCCTGGCTCCCCAGTGTGTGGGATTGGCTCCCAAGTGGGTGGGCCTATGCCTTCCCAGGCCCACCCATGACTGTGCCCCTGCCCGGTCATGTGAAATCCATACATTAGTGCCCAATTAATTTATTTCAATTGACTAATTTCCTTATATGAAGTGTAACTCGGTAAAATCAATGAAAATTGTTGCATTGATATTTTTGTTCAGTATAGTTAAATCAAACATATAGGCCTAGTTTTATCTAGTTTTAGGCATTAATATACCACTCACACAGCCGCTAAATGATGTAGGCTGAATATCCAGCTAGTAAACAGAAGGCTACTATATGAAGCATGTCCAAGATGTAAAAATAAAGACACAAGGTTTACTTAATGGGCCTAATTAGAAATAATGTCATTTTACACCGTTCATAGCAGAAACCAATTCGTATGTTTATAGCCCGGAGGGCTCTGTCCTGTTTCTCTCTCACACCCATCATCACTCTTGCGGTGAAATGTGAAACTAAAAACAATTCCACCAGGAGGTGGCAGTATTCACTGACAATTCTCTCAGACAGACACCACTGATATGCTTGTAATTTTAACGGGGGGGGGGTTCTTCTTGCTAACTAGGACTAATCCTAGCGCATCATTACAGTATTTCTCAGTCGATTCTTGATACGACTTGTACAAATTCCAAATCATCTAGTCACTTGTGTACATCATTAAAGCAATTTCTTATTCCTTTGATCAAATTGCAATTGATAATGTACAAGTGTCAGCTTTTTTTTCCCCACTGGTTGTCCAGTCTCTTTCAATCAATAACCCACATACAGTAATATGTAAATAGTACTGTTGAAATTGATATATGCCATAGAAGTGCAGCCTTGTGCATTTTCAATACAGTAACTGTAAACTAGGACTAATCCTAGCGCATCATTAAAACAGACAAAACCACCTGCGTATGATGATGGATTATGTCACAATTATTACGGAGACGTTTCACAATAACACAATTTAGGGTAGGCTAGCCCATCTCCGCTATAAGGTCAAATAAATGTAAACCTACTAAAAAAATATATATATTTTTTTAAACAGAACATTTCCAGACTACATTATTAATTGCACATCCGGATATAGAAACTGACATCTCTGTAGTGCATCAAAACAATGAAAATTGTTGCAGTGGTCGTTGTCTTTAACAGCCGTATTCGAGCTCCATTTTGTTTTGGTGCAGAATTGCAGTTTAGTTTATAAATACATTGATAAAGGGGTACATAGGACTGACAACATGAAATAGGCCGACTATGAAGCTTCAAATATTTCAGTCCCTTTTTACAAAGGCTATTCACCCTGTGGCTGCAACATGCCGACATTATAATGTAGCTATAGACTAACAATAGAAACGGGAGACTATTGGTGGTTGCTAAAAATTAATTGGTGACTAATCTAAGTATCTCATAGAACAAATCCCAATTCAAATTTCATGACCGTAAATTGTTACAATCAGTAAATTATGTTACTAAAATACTATTGCCTAGGCTTACGTCAGATTACTGATAAAACAACAACAAAAAGGCTTCCTGGTAACCATGTTACAAAAAGGCTTCCTGGTAACCATGTTACAAAAAGGCTTCCTGGTAACCATGTTACAAAAAAGCTTCCTGGTAACCATGTTACAAAAAGGCTTCCTGGTAACCATGTTACAAAAAGGCTTCCTGGTAACCATGTTACAAAAAGGCTTCCTGGTAACCATGTTACAAAAAGGCTTCCTGATAACCATGTTACAAAAGGCTTCCTGGTAACCATGTTACAAAAAGGCTTCCTGATAACCATGTTACAAAAAGGCTTCCTGGTAACCATGTTACAAAAAGGCTTCCTGGTAACCATGTTACAAAAAGGCTTCCTGATAACCATGTTACAAAAAGGATTCCTGGTAACCATGTTACAAAAAGGCTTCCTGGTAACCATGTTACAAAAAGGCTTCCTGGTAACCATGTTACAAAAAGGCTTCCTGGTAACCATGTTACAAAAAGGCTTCCTGGTAACCATGTTACAAAAAGGCTTCCTGGTAACCATGTTACAAAAAGGATTCCTGGTAACCATGTTACAAAAAGGATTCCTGATAACCATGTTACAAAAAGGCTTCCTGATAACCATAAAACAAAAGCACATTAATTAAGGCCAACACCTTCATGTGATGATGAAATGATCTATTATGTATATTAGTATTATATCTATTATTTATATTAGTATTATATCTATTATGTATATTAGTATTATATATATTATGTATATTAGTATTATATATATTATTTATATTAGTATTATATCTATTATGTATATTAGTATTATATATATTATGTATATTAGTATTATATATATTATGTATATTAGTATTATATATATTATTTATATTAGTATTATATATATTATGTATATTAGTATTATATATATTATTTATATTAGTATTATATATATTATGTATATTAGTATTATATATATTATGTATATTAGTATTATATATATTATGTATATTAGTATTATATATATTATGTATATTAGTATTATATATATTATGTATATTAGTATTATATATATTATGTATATTAGTATTATATATATTATGTATATTAGTATTATATATATTATTTATATTAGTATTATATCTATTATGTATATTAGTATTATATCTATTATGTATATTAGTATTATATATATGATGTATATTAGTATTATATATATTATGTATATTAGTATTATATTATGTATATTAGTATTATATATATTATGTATATTAGTATTATATATATTATGTATATTAGTATTATATATATTATGTATATTAGTATTATATATATTATGTATATTAGTATTATATTATGTATATTAGTATTATATATATTATGTATATTAGTATTATATATATTATGTATATTAGTATTATATCTATTATTTATATTAGTATTATATATATATATTTATATTAGTATTATATATATTATGTATATTAGTATTATATCTATTATTTATATTAGTATTATATATATATTATTTATATTAGTATTATATATATTATGTATATTAGTATTATATATATTATTTATATTAGTATTATATATATGATGTATATTAGTATTATATATATTATTTATATTAGTATTATATATATTATGTATATTAGTATTATATATATTATTTATATTAGTATTATATATATTATTTATATTAGTATTATATATATTATTTATATTAGTATTATATATATTATGTATATTAGTATTATATATATTATTTATATTAGTATTATATATATTATTTATATTAGTATTATATATATTATGCCTCATGATGTTCTATCATGCTTAGGCTACAGTCCCCGAAAACCACCAAAGCAATTGCTAACCCAGGATGCATAAAAACGGCATGTAAAAGTTTCAATCTCCTTCGTCAATGAAAGTCTATGCTCCAGTGATTCAATCAAGGTTCGTTCCACATAGGATACAGTAGGATCAAAAACACAATTGTATTTTTCAGAGAATGATTTACCATTTCCAAAGGAGAGGAAAAGGGGAAGTTAGTGTTGTTGTTGTTTTTTAAAAATAAGGGTAGGTTCCATCCTCTCAAATAAAACGGAAGGATCTCAATCCTGATCTCTCTTTTAACGAACATATTAAGAATATTTCAATGACAGCTTTTTTTCCATCTACGTAACATTGCAAAAAATCTGAAACTTTCTGTCCAAAAATGTGACCTTTTGTCACTTCTAGATTAGACTTCTGCAATGCTCTACTCTCCGGCTACCAGGATAAAGCACTAAATAAACTTCAGTTAGTGCTAAACACCACTGCTAGAATCTTGACTAGAACCAAAAAATGTGATCATATTACTCCAGTGCTAGCCTCTCTACACTGGCTTCCTGTTAAGGCTAGGGCTGATTTCAAGGTTTTACTGCTAACCTACAAAGCATTACATGGGCTTGCTCCTACCTATGTCTCCGATTGGTCCTGCCGTACATACCTACACGTACGCTAAGGTCACAAGACGCAGGCCTCCTTACTGTCCCTAGAATTTCTAAGCAAACACTTGGAGGCAGGGCTTTCTCCTATAGAGCTCCATTGTTATGGAACGGTCTGCCTATCCATGTGAGAGACAAAGACTCGGTCTCGACCTTTAAGTCTTTATTGAAGACTCATCTCTTCAGTAGGTCCTATGATTGAGTGTAGTCTAGCCCAAGGGTGTGAAGGTGAACGGAAAGGCACTGGAGCGACGAACCGCAGGTTCCCCTCTCTCCAGTTGGATTCTCTGCCTCTAACCCTATTATTACAGGGGCTGAGTCACTGGCTTACTGGTGCTCTTCCATGCCGTCCCTAGGAGGGGTGCGTCACTTGAGTGGGTTGAGTCACTGACGTGATCTTCCTGTTGGAGTATTTGACCTGTCTGTGAATTTAAATATGCTCCCTCTAATTCTGTCTCTCTCCCCCTCCCCTGAGCCCTGGGACAATGCCTCAGGACTACCTGGCCTGATGACTCCTTACTGTCCCTGGTCGACTCTCTCTCTATTCCGCACCTGCTGTCTCTAACTCTGAATGATCTGCTATGAAAAGCCAACTGACATTTACTCCTGAGATGCTGACCTGTTGCACCCTCTACAACCATCTGACCCTGCTGGTCATCTATGAACGTTTGAACATCTTGGCCATGTTCTGTTATAATCTCCACCCGGCACAGCCAGAAGAGAACTGGCCACCCCTCATAGCCTGGTGCCTCTCTAGGTTTCTTCCTAGGTTTTGGCTTTTCTAGGGAGTTTTTCCTAGCCACCGTGCTTCTACACCTGCATTGCTTGCTGTTTGGAGTTTTAGGCTGGGTTTCTGTACAGCACTTTGAGACATCAGCTGATGTAAGAAGGGCTTTATAAATACATTTGATTGAATGATGGATCAATGAGGTAGGCTTCCCTCTTTCGTCAGAGGGATAAGTAGCCTATAATAGGATGTGGTATGTTTCTAACGGGACACTGCTAAAGAAGATCCTCAGTGAAGATATTGTAACGCATCTAACCAGCGTAGAGCTGTCTGATTTGTCACGTTTTGAGGTGCTTAAAACCGTGAATTCGTTGAATTATTTTTATTACCAGTATTTCATATCCATTGTCACGAATATCACCGAAGGTGGCTCCCCTTCTGGTTCGGGTGGCGCTCGGCGGGCGTCGTCGCCGGTCTACTAGCTGCCACCGATCCTTTGTTCCGTGTTCGTTTGGTTTTGTCTAATTGGTTACACCTGTTCCTTGTTTGGTTGTTAGGGAGGGGTTATTTAAGTTTGTTTATCCCGCTTCTGTTTGTGCGGGCTTGTTCTTCTGTGTTTGTGAGAGGTGTTAGTGTTTGTTGGGTTTTCTCGCTGTCCTAGTATTTCACAATAGGGTACTATTTTGTTTTATAGTTACACCTGTGTTGGGTATAACTATTTTGTTCCTGTGATTATTTTGGACATTAAAGCGTGTTTTTTCCCGCATCCTTTGCTCTCTGCGCCTGATGTTGTGCACCATAGGCTAATGAGAATAGAATGATGAGTGTCATGTCTTGGGTTCTCTGACTGTTGGTTTCTGGTATTAATATCCAATTGACCCAAGAGAAAACTATAGTAAAGGTAAATAAAGACTATTTCTATATGTGAAAATCCTCTACTATATATTACGCATATTAATTCTGATTTTTCTATGACATATAAAGATCTACAGTTGAAGTCGGAAGTTTACATACACCTTAGCCAGATACATTTAAACTCAGTTTTAAACAATTCCTGACATTTAATCCTTGTAAAAATCCCTGTCTTAGGTCAGTTAGAATCACCACTTTATTTTAAGAATGTGAAATGTCAGAATAATAGTAGAGAGAATTATTTATTTCAGCTTTTATTTCTTTCATCACATTCCCAGTGGGTCAGAAGTTTACATACACTCAATTAGTATTTGGTAGCATTGCCTTTAAATTGTTTAACTTGGGTCAAACGTTTTGGGTAGCCTTCCACAAGCTTGCCACAATAAGTTGGGTGAATATTGGCCCATCCCTCCTGACAGAGCTGGTATAACTGAGTCAGGTTTGTAGGCCTCCTTGCTCGCACACACTTTTTCAGTTCTGGCTTTTTTATGGCGGTTTTGAAGCAGTGGCTTCCTCCTTGCTGAGCGGCCTTTCAGGTTATGTCGATATAGGCATCGTTTTACTGTGGATATAGATACTTTTGTACCTGTTTCCTCCAGCATCTTCACAAGGTCCTTTGCTATTGTTCTGGGATTGATTTGCACTTTTCGCACCACAGTATGTTCATCTCTAGGAGACAGAGTGCCTCTCCTTCCTGAGCGGTATGACGGCTGCTTGGTCCCATGGTGTTTAAACTTGTGCACTATTGTTTGTACAGATGAACGTGGTACCTTCAGTCATTTGGAATTGCTCCCAAGGATGAACCAGACTTATGGAGGTCTCCAATATTTTTCTGAGGTCTTGGCTGATATCTTTTGATTTTCCCATGATGTCAATTAAAGCGGCACTGAGTTTGAAGGTAGGCTTTGAAATACATCCACAGGTACACCTCCAATGGACTCAAATGATGTCAATTAGCCTATCAGAACTTCTAAAGTCATGACTTCCAAGCTGTTTAAAGGTACAGTCAACTTAGTGTATGTGTCACGCCCTGATCTGTTTCATCTGTGATTGTTTCCACCTTCTCCAGGTGTCACTTATTTCCCCCCAGTGTATTTATCCTTGTGTTTCCTGTCTCTCTGTGCCAGTGTATTTATCCCTGTGTTTCCTGTCTCTCTGTACCAGTGTATTTATCCCTGTGTTTCCTGTCTCTCTGTGCCAGTGTATTTATCCCTGTGTTTCCTGTCTCTCTGTGCCAGTGTATTTATCCCTGTGTTTCCTGTCTCTCTGTGCCAGTGTATTTATCCCTGTGTTTCCTGTCTCTCTGTGCCAGTGTATTTATCCCTGTGTTTCCTGTCTCTCTGTGCCAGTGTATTTATCCTTGTGTTTCCTGTCTCTCTGTGCCAGTGTATTTATCCCTGTGTTTCCTGTCTCTCTGTGCCAGTGTATTTATCCCTGTGTTTCCTGTCTCTCTGTGCCAGTGTATTTATCCCTGTGTTTCCTGTCTCTCTGTACCAGTGTATTTATCCCTGTGTTTCCTGTCTCTCTGTACCAGTGTATTTATCCCTGTGTTTCCTGTCTCTCTGTGCCAGTGTATTTATCCTTGTGTTTCCTGTCTCTCTGTGCCAGTGTATTTATCCCTGTGTTTCCTGTCTCTCTGTGCCAGTGTATTTATCCCTGTTTTTCCTGTCTCTCTGTGTCAGTGTATTTATCCTTGTGTTTCCTGTCTCTCTGTGCCAGTGTATTTATCCCTGTGTTTCCTGTCTCTCTGTGCCAGTGTATTTATCCCTGTGTTTCCTGTCTCTCTGTGCCAGTGTATTTATCCCTGTGTTTCCTGTCTCTCTGTGCCAGTGTATTTATCCCTGTGTTTCCTGTCTCTCTGTGCCAGTGTATTTATCCCTGTGTTTCCTGTCTCTCTGTCCCAGTGTATTTATCCCTGTGTTTCCTGTCTCTCTGTGCCAGTGTATTTATCCCTGTGTTTCCTGTCTCTCTGTGCCAGTGTATTTATCCCTGTGTTTCCTGTCTCTCTGTGCCAGTGTATTTATCCCTGTGTTTCCTGTCTCTCTGTACCAGTGTATTTATCCCTGTGTTTCCTGTCTCTCTGTGCCAGTGTATTTATCCCTGTGTTTCATGTCTCTCTGTACCAGTGTATTTATCCCTGTGTTTCCTGTCTCTCTGTGCCAGTGTATTTATCCCTGTGTTTCATGTCTCTCTGTACCAGTGTATTTATCCCTGTGTTTCCTGTCTCTCTGTCCCAGTGTATTTATCCCTGTGTTTCATGTCTCTCTGTACCAGTGTATTTATCCCTGTGTTTCCTGTCTCTCTGTCCCAGTGTATTTATCCCTGTGTTTCCTGTCTCTCTGTGCCTGTGTATTTATCCCTGTGTTTCCTGTCTCTCTGTACCAGTGTATTTATCCCTGTGTTTCCTGTCTCTCTGTGCCAGTGTATTTATCCCTGTGTTTCCTGTCTCTCTGTGCCAGTGTATTTATCCCTGTGTTTCCTGTCTCTCTGTGCCAGTGTATTTATCCCTGTGTTTCCTGTCTCTCTGTGCCAGTGTATTTATCCCTGTGTTTCCTGTCTCTCTGGGCCAGTGTATTTATCCCTGTGTTTCCTGTCTCTCTGTACCAGTGTATTTATCCCTGTGTTTCCTGTCTCTCTGTGCCAGTTCGTATTGTATGTTTCCAAGTCAACCAGCGTTTTTCCCGTTCGCCTGCTTTTTGCATTCTCCTTTTTCTAGTCCTCCCGGTTTTGATCCTTGCCTAATTCTGGACTTTGTACCCGCCTGCCTGACCATTCTGTCTGCCTTGACTATGAGCCTGTCTGCCACTCTGTACCTCCTGGACTCTGATCTGGTTTTGACCTTTTTGCCTGTCCATGACCATTCTCTTGCCTACCCCTTTGGATTAATAAACATTGTCAGATTCCAACCATCTGCCTCCTGTGTCTACATTTGGGTCTCGCCTTGTGCCTTGATAGTAGGTAACCTCCTGACCCACTGGAATTGTGATACAATGAGTTATAAGTGAAATAATCTGTCTGTAAACAATTGTTGGAAAAATTACTTGTGTCATGCAAAGTATATCAAATACATAATTGGAAACTAATGGTAGTGATTTAGAGCCTGACATTACATAGTGTAGTGTAAACCACATGTCTTAGAGCCTGACATTACATACTGTAGTGTAAACCACATGTCTTAGAGCCTGACATTACATAGTGTAGTGTAAACCACATGTCTTAGAGCCTGACATTACATACTGTAGTGTAAACCACATGTCTTAGAGCCTGACATTACATACTGTAGTGTAAACCACATGTCTTAGAGCCTGACATTACATACTGTAGTGTAAACCACATGTCTTAGAGCCTGACATTACATACTGTAGTGTAAACCACATGTCTTAGAGCCTGACATTACATAGTGTGTCAAGTCAAGTGAGACTCTGGATTTTAAGTGGTCAGAGGACACACAGTGGCCATGTAAGAAAAGGAGAACAGAAAGAGCACTTTGCTTTCCACATCAAATGGTTTCATTTTTACCCATCAGCATCAAGAGTGCCCTGGTCCGCAAAGTGATTACATACTATGATCGTGTCGGTCTCACTGCCAAGCTACAAGAAAGAGAGGAAAAAACCTTTTCAGAATAACTCCCAAAACGAGCATCACGACCCAACATTGACCATTAAAACTATATAAACAGATCAATAAGAACATTCTATTGACACAGGTGCGTAATGGTTACTTCACACTACATTCCATATAAGAACCAGACCCAGTGGAAAGAGATCAACTGTATACCAGCTTGCCAAATGGAGAAACACCTTATTCCCTATATAGTGCACTATTTTTGACCAAAGCCCCTAAGCCCTATGGGCCCCGGGTTAAATGTAGTGCATTAAATAGGGAATAGGATTATCATTTGATAGCTTATCAACTGGCAGCTTCATTAAATAGTACCAACAATACACCAGTCTCAATGTCAACAGTGAAGAGGCGACTCCGGGATGCTGGCCTTCTAGGCAGAGTTGCAAAGAAAAAGCCATATCTCAGACTGGCCAATAAAAAGAAAAGATTAAGATGGGCAAAAGAACACAGACACTGGGCAGAGGAACTCTGCCTAGTCGCCTCTTCACTGTTGACTTTGAGACTGGTGTTTTACAGGTACTATTTAATGAAGCTGCCAGTTGAGGACTTGTGAAGCATCTGTTTCTCAAACTAGACACTCTAATGTACTTGTCCTCTTGCTCAGTTGTGCACCGGGGCCTCCCACTCCTCTTTCTATTCTGGTTAGGGCCAGTTTGCGCTGTTCAGTGAAGGGAGTAGTACACAGCGTTGTACGAGATCTTCAGTTTCTTGGCAATTTCTCACATGGAATAGCCTTCATTTCTCAGAACAAGAATAGACTGATGAGGTTCAGAAGAAAGTTTTTTTCTGGCCATTTTGAGCCTGTAATCGAACCCACAAATGCTGATGCTCCAGATACTCAAGTAGTCTAAAGAAGGTCAGTTTTATTGCTTATTTAATCAGAACAACAGTTTTCAGCTGTGCTAACATAATTGCAAAAAGGGTTTTCTAATAATCAATTAGTCTTTTAAAATGATAAACTTGGATTAGCTAACACAATGTGCCATTGGAACACAGGAGTGATGGTTGCTGATAATGGGCCTCTGTACGCCTATGTAGATATTTCATAAAAACATCTGACGTTTCCAGCTACAATAGTCATTTACAACATTAACAATGTCTACACTGTATTTCTGATCAATTTGATGTTATTTTAATGTACAATCAATGTGCTTTTCTTTGAAAAACAAGGATATTTCTAAGTGACCCCAACTTTTAGCTAGCGGATTTCCTTAATGTGCTGCTGCTCTTAGCTCTCCGGCCTAGCTAGCTAGCGGATGACCTTAATGTGCTGCAGCTCTTAGCTCTCCGGCCTAGCTAGCTAGCGGATGTCCTTAATGTGCTGCTGCTCTTAGCTCTCCGGCCTAGCTAGCTAGCGGATGACCTTAATGTGCTGCAGCTCTTAGCTCTCCGGCCTAGCTAGCTAGCGGATGTCCTTAATGTGCTGCTGCTCTTAGCTCTCCGGCCTAGCTAGCTAGCGGATGACCTTAATGTGCTGCAGCTCTTAGCTCTCCGGCCTAGCTAGCTAGCGGATGTCCTTAATGTGCTGCTGCTCTTAGCTCTCCGGCCTAGCTAGCTAGCGGATGTCCTTAATGTGCGGCTGCTCAGAGATGATAGTGTCGGATAAAGAGAGATGAGACTGATTAGCAGACACTTCTGGCTAACAACAGACATACAGACACTTCTGGCTAACAACAGACAGACATACAGACACTTCTGGCTAACAACAGACATGCAGACACTTCTGGCTAACAACAGACATACAGACACTTCTGGCTAACAACAGACAGGCAGACAGACACTTCCTGCTAACAACAGACATGCAGACAGACACTTCCTGCTAACAGACAGGCAGACAGACACTTACTGCTAACAGACAGGCAGACACTTCCTGCTAACAACAGACAAGCAGACACTTCCAGCTAACAAGACAGACACTTTCTGCTAACAACAGACAGAGATGGCATACTCTACATGTGCGCTGTGAGTCTAACTGACACAATTTCATAGCATTCATCCCTATCAGAGACTGCACAAAGGATAGATTGTGAGATTGTTTAAATGCATGCACGCACACACACGCAAACTCACGCACACTGACTGGCACGCAAACTGATTGACACAGACACAGACACAGACACAGAATTTCTCCTCTCTCTCTCTCTCTCTCTCTCTCTCGCTCTCTGTCTCTCTCTCTCTCTCTCTCTAATCAGCAGGATAAAGGTGGGAGTCTGGCAGCCTATCTAGGACTCACAGTGTCCACATAGTGATGATGACATCACCAGCCAGCGTCCAAAGGTCTGTAACCAGACTTATTTATTAGCCCTGTGAAACAACCAATCACAGTTCATTTTCATTGACTTTTAGTGATGTCACTGTACTGATGAGGAAATAGTCTCAGAGGGATTTTGGTCAAATAAAATAAAAAATCCTGTTCCTTCCTATAACCAAGTATGTACCATTAGGGATGGACACACACAGACACACAGACACACAGACACACAGACACACACACACAACCTAGGATACGCTCAGACCCAAACGAATCAACAAGCCCTTTTAGTTATGTGCTTTTCTACGACAACTGATGAATCTTATTAATACTCCTCACTACTGCAGATACATATAGCAAGGTATCAACCACATAGTCGTCAAACTGTTCAGCGTCTTGGTTGCTTTAATCAACCATAGTAGTCAAACTGTTCAGCGTCTTGGTTGCTTTAATCAACCATAGTCGTCTAACTGTTCAGCGTCTTGATTGCTTTAATCAACAACTTGGTCGTCAAACTGTTCAGCGTCTTGGTTGCTTTAATCAACAACTTAGTCGTCAAACTGTTCAGCGTCTTGGTTGCTTTAATCAACAACTTAGTCGTCAAACTGTTCAGCGTCTTGGTTGCTTTAATCAACAACTTAGTCGTCAAACTGTTCAGCGTCTTGGTTGCTTTAATCAACAATTTAGTAGTCTAACTGTTCAGCGTATCTTGGTTGCTTTAAGTAGAATATGGCCGACAAATTTATCCTAAAACAAAATGACTAATCCAGTAAGATTCTGAAAAGGTTAAATAGTTTGATTGCTACTAAAACATCACACATCCAAAAGCATAGTGTTGGTTCAGTGCTTTTGTCTAGAGACAGAGAGGGGCTGCATGTGACCCAGTAAGTGAGTCTCTGTTTGGTTTAAGAAGAGAGCAGGGTCAATAAACATTGTCCTTTACACATCCAGTGTGTTGTCAGCATCAAGATGAAGAAACAACAGAGAGTCACTGTTGGATGGTTTGGCCAGTCAGACCTGGCTAGCAGATCATCATCATCATCATCATCAGCAGCATGCTTTAACTGGGGAGGAGAAATACTGCCATACTCAGCTTTCTGTTATCTAGACTGGAAAACAGACGTAAACACACTGTGATAGTGGGACACATGTTGCTCAGTAAAACAGATCCTTATACCGTATTTTACAACATTAGCGAATTTATCTTGAATCTCAAAGCCAGGTGAACTCATCATCTCACTGGATAATGTAGGACTGTCATGCACACTTCAACCTGCCTCCTGACAAAAGACACCAAAATGCAAAAAAAAAATATATATACACATCATTTTAAACTGGTGTCTGAGATAATAGTGTGTTTTCATCACAATGTTACTTACTATTAGCATAAGTAGGCCTACTTTAACTTTAAACGGCTTTAAACCACATATTAAAGACTATTATCCACAATTGGATTTCTCAAATCCAATAACACATTTAATCCAATACTGAATATACCCCAGTCTAATATGAATCCAATCTCAATCCATTAAGTTAAAAAAGGATTTCCCTCT
The DNA here is from genome assembly GCF_018296145.1 of Oncorhynchus tshawytscha. Taxonomy (NCBI): domain Eukaryota; kingdom Metazoa; phylum Chordata; class Actinopteri; order Salmoniformes; family Salmonidae; genus Oncorhynchus; species Oncorhynchus tshawytscha. The sequence continues at coordinate 6,793,086 of NC_056437.1, forward strand.
AAATACACATCTAACTAACTACACATTACACTAGTTATATTTATATCTGTCGAACATTACTACATGTTATTTCTTTGTTTAGTTTTTTTGACATACCATAGTTTTGGGTCCCTGTGCACAATGTTGTCAGTGTCTGACAATGCATCCCATTTGACCCAATCATGGCGTGCTCTCTACTGGTACCTGTAAGGGACACAGGGAAAAGGCTTGGTGTGGTGATCTGTTTTTTTTTTTTTTTTTTTTTTTTTTGTTATAGCCCGCTCTCTGTTTACCTACTACAACATTAGGAGATTAATACACAGTAATTTACATACTGCATTTCTCCTTCCCGTTTTAAAATAGCCATTATTAGGATACCACTTCAGTGTACGTCAGATAGAAACCACACGTTGTGCCTTCGGAAAGTATTCAGACCCCTTTTCTACATGTTGTTATGTTACAGCCTTATTCTAAAATGGATTAAATTAACTTTTTTCCTCATCAATCTACACACAATACCCCATAATGACATCACAATACCCCATAATGACATCACAATACCCCATAATGACATCACAATACCCCATAATGACATCACAATACCCCATAATGACATCACAATACCCCATAATGACATCACAATACCCCATAATGACACCACAATAACCCATAATGACATCACAATACCCCATAACGACATCACAATACCCCATAATGACATCACAATACCCATAATGACATCACAATAACCCATAATGACATCACAATACCCCATAATGACATCACAATAACCCATAATGACATCACAATAACCCATAATGACATCACAATAACCCATAATGACATCACAATACCCCATAATGACATCACAATAGCCCATAATGACATCACAATACCCCCATAACGACATCACAATAACCCATAATGACATCACAATAACCCATAATGACATCACAATACCCCATAACGACAAAGCAAAAAAAATTTTTTTTTTAGAAATGTTTGCAAAAATATGAAATATCACAATTACATAAGTATTCTCAGACCCTTTACTCTGTACTTTGTTGCAGCACCTTTGGCAGCGATTACAGCCTTGAGTCTTCTTGGGTATGACGCTACAAGCTTGGCACACCTGTATTTGGGGAGTTTCTCCCATTCTTCTCTGCAGACCGTCTCAAGATCTGTCAGGTTGGATGGGAGCCTCGCTGCACAGCTAGTTCAGGTCTTTCCAGAGATGTTCGATCGAGTTCAAGTCCACTCAAGGACATTCAGAGACTTGTCCCGAATCCACTCCTGGCTGTGTGCTTAGGGTTGTTGTCCCGTTGGAAGGTGAACCTTCATCCCAGTCTGAGGTTCTGAGCACTTTGGAGCAGGTTTTCATCAAGGAACTCTCTGTACTTTGCTCCGTTCATCTTTCCCTCGATCCTGACTAGTCTCCAACATCCCCACAGCATGATATTGCTACGCTTCACCATAGGGATCGTCACAGGTTTCCTCCAGATGTGACACTTGGCATTAAGGCCAAAGAATTCAATCTTCGTTTCATCAGACCAGAGAATCTTGTTTCTTATGGTCTGAGAGTCCTTTAGGTGCCTTTTGGCAAACTCCCAAGTGGGCTGACATCTGCCTTTTAATGAGGAGTGGCTTCCATCTGGCCACTCTGTCATAAAGGCCTGATTAGTGGAGTGTTGCAGAGATGGTTGTCCTTCTGGAAGGTTCTCCCATCTCCACAGAGGAACTCTGGAGCTCTGTCAGAGTGACCATCAGGTTCTTGGTCACCTCCCTGACCAAGGCTCTTCTCCCCTGATTGGTCAGTTTGGCCAGGAGGCCAGTTCTAGGAACAGTCTTGGTGGTTCCAAACTTCTTCCATTAAGAATGATGGAGGCCACTGTGTTCTTGGGGACCTTCAATGCTGCAGACATTTTTTGGTACCTTTCCCCTGATCTGTGACTCGACACAATCCTGTCTCGGAGCTCTACGGACAATTCCTTTCAACCTCACGGCTTGGTTTTTGCTCTGACATGCACAGTCAACTGTGGGACCGTATATAGACAGGTGTGTGCCTTTCCAAATCATGTCCAATCAATTGAATTTACCACAGGTGGACTCCAATCAAGTTGTAGAAACATCTCAAGGATGATCAATGGAAACAGGATGCACCTGAGCTCAATTTCAAGTCTCATAGCAAAGAATTTGAATACTTACGTAAATAAGGTATTTCTGTTTTTATTTTTAATACATTTGCCAAAATCTGTAAAAACCTGTTTTCGCTTTGTCATTATGGGGTATTGTGTTTAGATTGATGAATTAAAAAATATATATACATATTGTATATACAATATACAATATATATACAATACAATTTTAGAATTAGGTTGTACACTTATACTTCACTGCATACTTTACTTCATTCTTCAAAGTAATTCATTTAAAAAAATCGAAATCAATAAAGCACATGATCATGTTAACTTTTAATTTATCAATAATTTCTGGATGAGTGCTCTCCTACAAACATCAAGGCTAACTGACAGTTAAGCCAAAACTAGAATAGCACACACACTGCCACTCTCAATTTATGCCTGAAAAAACAGGAAAATCACATATAAAACTGAGAATTTTAGGCTGCAATAAATAATAATCTCAGACACGTTTCAATTCAGTTTTTCTCAAACTAAAGTGTGAAATCAACAGACAGGTTCAGTCTTTGGTCTGAGGCGGTTGATGTGGGTGTTGTGTGTGAGAGAGAGAGAGGGCAGAAGAGATATTGTCGCTCCAGTGCTGGGAAGAAGGTAAAACCCCGCCTGCGTCATCAGCTTTACTGGAACAGCTACCGTATCGGGTTCAACAGATCAATGCGAACTGGGTCCACACGTTTAGGTTATTGTTGCCGGCATTAATGCCCTTTTAATCTTGTGGAGATTATCGCCATCGATCCACATCCATACTGCCTAACAGATTTGTTTGGAAAAAAGTGACAACTGCACAACCGACAGAATGGCAGGAGCGACAATAAACAAAATGTCCTGTGTGTTTTCGTTAGTTATGTTTCCCCCTTCTTTGTTTTTACTGTGCCCAAGTACATCACATGAACATCATTTTCCTACAACGTAATTTCATGTCAAATGTGACATAGAATATTTGCTTTTTCCAATGGCCTACTTTAGCTTGGGTCTAATTTCACAGTGACGCCAGAGGAATATTGTGCGAAATACATTCGGTCCTATATGGTTTTAATTTCACAAAAGAGGTAGAGGTATTGGAGTGTATTTTTCTATGTAGAAATGATTATAGTATTAAAGATATTTCTCCCTAAATCGCTATAATTTCGACGTCACAAACACCATAGTTAATTTTAAAAGATTTTCATAATTTTATTTTCGAAATAAAAGCAATATAGGCCTACGTTTTTTTTTTCGATCGTCTATAGTTAAGGGTGCATTTATTATCCATTTTTTGTTTCTTATTTGTTTATAGGCCTATTAATTTGTTTATTTTGCATATAATTCCACTAATTCGTTAATTATAAATAGGCTTAACAACGTCTACCTGTTCAATCTGAACAGTCCAGAATTCTATCATGACGCTTGTCCTGTGTGATTTATTTATTTTGTCAAGTTATTTCAGCTGGACTGTAAACCGCATATCAATGACGTCGGCTCGGCTAGCTGTAACCGGGAATGTTTTCGGGTCCGTGGCAGGCACATGGAGATGTCAGCCAGGACCAGGACAGGCCTGATTACATGCAGCAGTGTGAGTGCTGGTGGAATAAGTTTGAGTCAAGTGTCACGTTTGATTTGACTACAACTAATAAAGCTGTGACAAGGCCATTTTCCCCGCTGAAACCAGGCAGAGAAAGGGCACCCGTTCAATTCTCTGCCTAGGAGCTGTTGAAACAAATAATTAGTAGGCTATAGGCCTATGACCAACAGCTACTGCAACGGTGGTTATTGCCTAAATACCTATTGACTATTAATAAACCTATATTTATGTAGGGCTACTTGACATAAACTGACTAATTGGAGAGAAAAACATTACGCATTTACAAACACTTTTTTTTTACATAATCTTATGATTTATCATTTTCAATCCGTGATATTTATAGACGTAATTGTTCTATTACACCCGCTGAATCTGCACAACGAACAGCGAACAAAAGCCTCGCGCCCTGCTCCACGTTATATGCCTAACTGGTTAACCCACGACAAGGTGACGTTTTGTGCTCGAGCTGTGGGTCACGCCGAGATTTATATCAATAATTCATTGAGCCGCGCGCTCTGCAGCTTCTGTTCTTCTTTTCAATTCCCTGGCTGCTGCCTCGCACCGAGCCGATCACATAATACCTTCCCCCAAAAGCCCCGAGCTGCCTGGCCGCAGAGTTACCGCCTTCTGTAAACGAATGATGCTGCTGCGGGGAAGAAGGGAAGTCTGCAAAGCCTTTCCCCTATATCATGTAAGGCTAACCAATGGTATAGGCTATATTTGTTGATGTTGTCATGGTGTCAATTGTGTTTACAATCGCTCCATTAACTCATGTGAATATTAAAACGGCCTTCAACGTTCGCTGCATGAAGTCATGGCATTTAACTGATCGCGGAAGGAAAATATGTAACGGATGACGATATGGAGCAACCTAATATCTTTCCATCCGTACAATATTAGTCATTGCATTATAGCCTCTTCAAAAATGTTCCTATTGTTCTTCTAATCACTACATTACGTATTGTATCTATACATGACATCTGATGGTGTAGTTGTTTTGTACGTAGTTTTTTAGCAGGCTGCAATTTTGAATCATATCCTTTTAGAAAATGCGCAGAATTTGAAATATTGATCCACTATTCGCAGCTGGTCTGGTCTTCCTTTCCAAACCTCATCTCCATCAGGCAACATCCCCCCTCGATTTAGTCAAAACAGTCAACTTTCCACACCATACTTACGCACATAAATCTGCAGCCTATACGCCTGTACTAGTTTACATTTAGGATAGTCCATATTGAGTTATTCATCTGTGAAAAATACATTGCCATTACTAATAGGCAATATTTGTTTGCTTAAAATTACTAGTGTATTAATTGAATGTACAGTGTATTTAAACACAATTTTTTTTTGTACGATTGTGAGAAGAGTGAACTAAAAGAAAAGAGGAAACCTCAGTAAATACAATCCACAATCAATTCTGAAAGGGAACCTACTATAGAGAGGGTACATCTGTTCGCTTGGACGGAACAAAAGAAAGCCCGTCTCGTCGTTCCACGTGTTCTCGCTAGAGGGTGCACCAGCCTTCCTATAAGGCTACCATGCATGTATTTACCCGCTTTTCAACGCATCCCAGGCTTTGATTGGAAAAATCTCATCACAATCAACAGCATTCTCTGTCAGTCTGTCTGTCTGTCTCTGTCCCCTTCTCTCTCCTCAATGAGGGAACACGCACAGAACAAGTCATAGCAATGTATTTGCACAATATTCCTTAGGCTGCATTAATAGCCTGCCTACTCCAGGTGTAAATATGTCTATTCAATAAAAATACAATTGTATATATATATATATAAACACACACACACACTATATATATATACTATATATATACTATATACATACTATATATATATATATGTGTGTATAAAGAATTGAAAGGCCTCCCCCATAAAAACAAACGGCAAACTTGTGTATAATTATTATATTTTTCAGGGGATTTTCAAATTAGGTGCTGGTGCTGTTTTTCAGTGCTGCACATTTTTAAAAATGGGTGTCCAATCTATCTGCTTATAATAATTTAATATCGACATTAAAATAAAGCCACACATGACATTTCATCAGAAGAACTTGCTCATCACTAAAAGAGAATCCCCCCAAAATGTAGGCCTATACGCTAGAATATCAGTAGCATAAATAGCCTATTATTA
>NC_056437.1:6803967-6823967 GCF_018296145.1 Oncorhynchus tshawytscha
TGATGGGACCAGATTCATTATCTAATCAGATCTAGTCCTAGAACAACTTGTAGAAATACTCCTAGAACTACTCCTGGAACAACTCCTAGAACAACTCCTGAAACAACTCCTAGAACAACTCCTGAAACAACTCCTAGAACAACTCCTGAAACAACTCCTAGAACAACTGCTAGAACAACTCCTGGAACAACTTCTAGAACAACTCCTGGAACAACTGCTAGAACAACTCCTGGAACAACTTCTAGAACAACTCCTGGAACAACTGCTAGAACAACTCCAGGAACAACTGCTAGAACAACTCCTGGAACAACTGCTAGAACAACTCCTGGAACAACTTCTAGAACAACTCCTGGAACAACTGCTAGAACAACTCCTGGAACAACTGCTAGAACAACTCCTGGAACAACTTCTAGAACAACTCCTGGAACAACTGCTAGAACAACTCCTGGAACAACTTCTAGAACAACTCCTGGAACAACTGCTAGAACAACTCCTGAAACAACTCCTAGAACAACTGCTAGAACAACTCCTGGAACAACTTCTAGAACAACTCCTGGAACAACTGCTAGAACAACTCCTGGAACAACTTCTAGAACAACTCCTGGAACAACTGCTAGAACAACTCCAGGAACAACTGCTAGAACAACTCCTGGAACAACTGCTAGAACAACTCCTGGAACAACTGCTAGAACAACTCCTGGAACAACTTCTAGAACAACTCCTGGAACAACTGCTAGAACAACTCCTAGAACAACTGCTAGAACAACTCCTGGAACAACTGCTAGAACAACTCCTGGAACAACTTCTAGAACAACTCCTGGAACAACTCCTGACTCAGGGAGGATGAGAACATGTAAACCCTTTACACAGAAAGAGACAACAACTGTGATTGGACAAAAACTAAAACAGGGCTGAACTGGCTGTATGCAGGGTTGTGTAACAGTATAACTTTAGTCCGTCCCCTCGCCCGAACCAGGGACCCTCTGCACACATAGACAACTGACACTCACAAAGCATCGTTACCCATTGCTCCACAAAAGCCGCGGCCCTTGCAGAGCAAGGGGAACAACTACTTCAAGGTCTCCGAGCGAGTGACGTCACCGATTGAAACGCTATTAGCGCGCACCACCGCTAGCTAGCCATTTCACATTGGTTACAGTTGCATCGTGAAGGCCTTTGCATCTGTAATTTAAAAACTACCTCACAGTATATCATCACTATGGTATTGATCGATTCATTTCAGTCGATCATCTTGGATTAAAACGGTTTAGGCAGCCTAACCACCTGAAGTTTGAATATAAACCAAATTCTATCAGTCAAATTTTCTCAGAACACAAATAAATTGGCCTAAGTTAGGTTATAAATGCATAGCTTTCCCCTGGCCCAGATGGGATCAGAGGCTGCTCTAGGCTACCTGTGGTTGTTATCAGTAGGCTGCTCTAGGCTACCTGTGGTTGTCGTCAGTAGGCTGCTCTAGGCTACCTGTGGTTGTCTTCAGTAGGCTGCTCTAGGCTACCTGTGGTTGTCTTCAGTAGGCTGCTCTAGGCTAGGGTTGTTATCTAGGCTGCTCTAGGCTACCTGTGGTTGTCTTCAGTAGGCTGCTCTAGGCTACCTGTGGTTATCGTCAGTAGGCTGCTCTAGGCTACCTGTGGTTGTCGTCAGTAGGCTGCTCTAGGCTACCTGTGGTTGTTATCAGTAGGCTGCTCTAGGCTACCTGTGGTTGTCATCAGTAGGCTGTTCTAGGCTACCTGTGGTTGTCATCAGTAGGCTGCTCTAGGCTAACTGTGGTTGTTATCAGTGGGCTGCTCTAGGCTACCTGTGGTTGTCATCAGTAGGCTGCTCTAGGCTACCTGTGGTTGTCATCAGTAGGCTACTCTAGGCTACCTGTACCTGTGGTTGTCATCAGTAGGCTACTCTAGGCTACCTGTACCTATGGTTGTCATCAGTAGGCTGCTCTAGGCTACCTGTGGTTGTCATCAGTAGGCTACTCTAAGCTACCTGCACCTGTGGTTGTCATTATCATTAGTAGGCTGCTCTAGGCTACCTGTGGTTGCCATCAGTAGGCTGCTCTAGGCTACCTGTGGTTGTCATCAGTAGGCTGCTCTAGGCTACCTGTGGTTGTCGTCAGTAGGCTGCTCTAGGCTACCTGTGGTTGTCGTCAGTAGGCTGCTCTAGGCTACCTGTGGTTGTCATCAGTAGGCTGCTCTAGGCTACCTGTGGTTGTCGTCAGTAGGCTGCTCTAGGCTACCTGTGGTTGTTATCAGTAGGCTGCTCTAGGCTACCTGTGGTTGTTATCAGTAGGCTGCTCTAGGCTACCTGTGGTTGTCGTCAGTAGGCTGCTCTAGGCTACCTGTGGTTGTCGTCAGTAGGCAGCTCTAGGCTACCTGTGGTTGTCGTCAGTAGGCTGCTCTAGGCTACCTGTGGTTGTCGTCAGTAGGCTGCTCTAGGCTACCTGTGGTTGTCGTCAGTAGGCTGCTCTAGGCTACCTGTGGTTGTCTCAGTAGGCTGCTCTAGGCTACCTGTGGTTGTCGTCAGTAGGCTGCTCTAGGCTACCTGTGGTTGTCGTCAGTAGGCTGCTCTAGGCTACCTGTGGTTGTCATCAGTAGGCTGCTCTAGGCTACCTGTGGTTGTCGTCATTAGGCTGCTCTAGGCTACCTGTGGTTGTTATCAGTAGGCTGCTCTAGGCTACCTGTGGTTGTCGTCAGTAGGCTGCTCTAGGCTACCTGTGGTTGTCGTCAGTAGGCTGCTCTAGGCTACCTGTGGTTGTCGTCAGTAGGCTGCTCTAGGCTACCTGTGGTTGTCGTCAGTAGGCAGCTCTAGGCTACCTGTGGTTGTCGTCAGTAGGCTGCTCTAGGCTACCTGTGGTTGTCGTCAGTAGGCTGCTCTAGGCTACCTGTGGTTGTCGTCAGTAGGCTGCTCTAGGCTACCTGTGGTTGTCGTCAGTAGGCTGCTCTAGGCTACCTGTGGTTGTCGTCAGTAGACTGCTCTAGGCTACCTGTGGTTGTCGTCAGTAGGCTGCTCTAGGCTACCTGTGGTTGTCGTCAGTAGGCTGCTCTAGGCTACCTGTGGTTGTCGTCAGTAGGCTGCTCTAGGCTACCTGTGGTTGTCGTCAGTAGGCTGCTCTAGGCTACCTGTGGATGTCGTCAGTAGGCTGCTCTAGGCTACCTGTGGTTGTCGTCAGTAGGCTGCTCTAGGCTACCTGTGGTTGTCGTCAGTAGGCTGCTCTAGGCTACCTGTGGTTGTCGTCAGTAGGCTGCTCTAGGCTACCTGTGGTTGTCGTCAGTAGGCTGCTCTAGGCTACCTGTGGTTGTCGTCGGTAGGCTGCAGTTGATCAGACGGCAGAACGTTGACAAATCCTTTTTGGTGGTGGGTATAGCTTCCATATGAAACAGTCTGATGCAAATCCACAGTGAATTCACTTATACCCACATTTTCAGTTACAATGAGCTTTTACCACATATAATGATTTGCATGTTATTGATTTAAAAAATGAACTCTGGTTTGTTGTAATGTTGTACAGTGGGTCTATAATACTTTAATATTCATATGAGAGGGTTAATCGTTCATTTGTTATCGGCTAATGCTACTTGATGAAGACATGCTGTTAGGAACTCTGTGCTTTTTTTTTAAGCTAAAGAGTGTAGCTAAAAGACGAGAAAAGTATCCCTTCAATTTTCTGAACATGCTTGTTAATTGTTGCATTATTCATGAGTGTAATGTGGTTGGATTATTCAATAGTATAATATGTTTTAGAATAAAAGTTTATGTCATTGTTCAATAGTTTGTGCTTACCGGCTAGTGGCTACTGTTTACTATTTACCGTCAATTTTACCTGCGGACAACAACAAAAATCCACAACGAAATGTAAGGCAAGGTTTTAATGTGAATTGAAAAGTAGAAATCTCTTTCTCCCCTCCGCTGCTCAGACTCTCATTCATATCTCCATTCGGGGACACAGTAATGATAGTGAAACAGCATCACAAAGAAACAGCACTGGTCACATTTGGTTTGAACAGAACAGCTTTAAAAGTAACAGATTTCTCGGAAGCTGCCGGTTGCTTTGGGTCGGGAGGCTGATATTTTCTTTGGACGTGGCGCAGATGTTACTTTTGTTTAAAGACACTGTAATTAAGGAAGAAGGACAGAAGTCTGAAAAAAGCGTGACCTATTTCTCTTTTGATCAGCTGTCAAAGGAGGAGCAGGGGGTCCTTTCAAGCATGGGTCTCTTCCTAAACTTTCAGCTGGCAACAGACGAGACCACAAATTGGGAGAACAACCGTATTGTAGGCTACCTGTGGGGCTTCCCCCTGCTCGTTGGTCGTTTGGACAGCGCGCGAACCCACTGCACTGAGACAATTACCGTCCCAGGGATATTATGATAGAATGATGAACGAACGTTTAGGCTGGCTTTGCTTTCACATCTCTTTTGAGAGGCATTTTTTTTGGTATAATTTCCATGTTGGGACTCCCAATCTAGGCGATGCGTCAAAAACACTTACTGCTGGAAATGGTTTAGAGTAGTCAACAAATCAATGTAGCCTATTCCAAAATGAGGCCGAGTCAACATGGTTTCTAAACTATAGGTATATCTGTCCCTTGTAAGGCTATGACCGATTAGCCTATATTGTTTTCCATTTTTTGCGGGGACAGAAAAATGGGTTGTGTGGTGACTACTTTGTACAGTAAAGTATATAATCTACAAATCACAATACTAAACTAATTGGAGTTCATTGTAACATCTCTCTGTGTAAACTAGTCCGGCAACATTTGTAGACTCGGTCTATATTAATGTAATAGCCCCGAAATATGTTATTTTTAAATCATTAAATCACACGTTTCCAAAGACATTCTGCTAAATTAATAATGATTACGATTATCATATAAAACCTGTATAATTGTATATTTCAAGTAGCCTAATATAATCTTATAGGCCTATACAGTAAGAGACACACACTCAAATCTAGCAGAAAACGAGATATTTGCAAAATATCGTTGGCCATAAATTCAAAATCCAATCACCCCTCATAAATGTTTCTCAAAGTCTAAAATCTGAATAATATGTATCACTAATAAAACACTATGTGCAAGTCCCTCTGAGCATGATACTTTCTAAACCAATTGGAACGGTAATGTCCAAAATATAAGCCTGAATAACTCTGGGTCGATCAGGACATTTTTTCTTTCTTATTTTACTTCTTTCATTTTTTTGTTTGTCCCGGTCTCTCTCTCCTGCCATCTGCTCGGCAAATGCAGTAGTCGAGTATTGATTAGTATCATTGTGCTACAGAGCCCATGCTAATCTATACCGTTAGTGGCAATCCGTTGGCGATTTACATTGCATCTGTTCATACGCTACTATAGCTAGCGATGTGAGTCCATGACCTAGCCCTGTCTACCCCTGGTCACTGTTTCAGAAGCCGTTAGGTAAGTGTCCCACATTCATTTGTGTTAAATGAAGTTTTTTTTTTTTGTCATCGTATCTGTGGAATAAACATGTAATGAGCAGCTCTGAAAATGTAGTGTTTAGAACAGGGCGGCTTCAGTAGGCTTTGTGACGGAAGAGAAATAGAGCGGTAGCAGGGGTTCTCTTTAGAGTGCTGCCAGCACTTGACTGACTGGCCGGGAGATACGCACATGCAGCTCTCTATTGGCTATGCAGAAGTATGTGATTAATCCTAATGTGTGTGCTCGCAATGTGTGACGATCCAAGTTGATATTCAAAAACTATTTGTTTCAATTTAAAGTAATTGTAAATTGTATACCAAAGAAAATTGAGAAATTACTTAATTTGAATGGCTTGGTTTAACTTTAGTTGGGCCACAGTTATTTCTATTCAATCACATATAGGCTAATCTTAAAATGCGTGTCCAATGAATCCTAACTTAAAACCATAAAATAATATTCATTAATTCTACTTTAGGATTGATGCAACGTGTAGTATTAAAATACACTGAGTGTACAAAACATTAAGAAGAACTGCTCTTTCCATGCCTCTGCTACTGCTACCTGCAGTAGTGGAAAGCGTATTCAGTTGTCATACTTGAGTAGAAGTAAAGATACCTTAATAGAAAATGATTCAAGTAAAAGTGAAAGTCACCCAGTAAAATACTACTTGAAGTATTTTAGATATATATTTTTTAAATATTCAAGTATGAAAAGTAAATTGAATTGCTTAAAATGTACTTAAGTATCAAAAGTAAAAGTACAAGTATAAATCATTTACAATTCCAAATTCCTTAAACAAACCAGAAGGTACACATTTTTTAAAAATTGTTTAAATGTACAGATAGCCAGGGGAACAGTCCAACAGTCAGATATAATTTAAATATATTCTTCTATTCTTTATATATATATTTATATATATTCTTCTATTCTTTATATATATATTTATATATATTCTTCTATTCTTTATATATATATATTTATATATATTCTTCTATTCTTTATATATATATTTATATATATTCTTCTATTCTTTATATATATATTTATATATATTCTTCTATTCTTTATATATATTATTTATATATATTATTCTATTCTTTATATATATATTTATATATATTCTTCTATTCTTTATATATATATTTATATATATTCTTCTATTCTTTATATATATTTATATATATTCTTCTATTCTTTATATATATTTACATATATTCTTCTATTCTTTATATATATATTTATATATATTCTTCTATTCTTTATATATATATTTATATATATTCTTCTATTCTTTATATATATTTACATATATTCTTCTATTCTTTATATATATTTATATATATTATTCTATTCTTTATATATATTTATATATATTCTTCTATTCTTTATATATATAGGCAGTAGGGATGACCAGGGATGTTCTCTGTTTAGTGTGTCCTCCAGATCAGAGGCAGTAGGGATGACCAGGGATGTTCTCTGTTTAGTGAGTCCTCCATATCAGAGACAGTAAGGATGACCAGGGATGTTCTCTGTTTAGTGAGTTCTCCAGATCAGAGGCAGTAGGGATGACCAGGGATGTTCTCTGTTTAGTGAGTCCTCCAGATCAGAGGCAGTAGGGATGACCAGGGATGTTCTCTGTTTAGTGAGTCCTCCAGATCAGAGGCAGTAGGGATGACCAGGGATGTTCTCTGTTTAGTGAGTCCTCCAGATCAGAGGCAGTAGGGATGACCAGGGATGTTCACTGTTTAGTGAGTCCTCCAGATCAGAGGCAGTAGGGATGACCAGGGATGTTCTCTGTTTAGTGAGTCCTCCAGATCAGAGGCAGTAGGGATGACCAGGGATGTTCTCTGTTTAGTGAGTCCTCCAGATCAGAGGCAGTAGGGATGACCAGGGATGTTCTCTGTTTAGTGAGTCCTCCAGATCAGAGGCAGTAGGGATGACCAGGGATGTTCTCTGTTTAGTGAGTCCTCCAGATCAGAGGCAGTAGGGATGACCAGTGATGTTCTCTGTTTAGTGAGTCCTCCAGATCAGAGGCAGTAGGGATGACCAGGGATGTTCTCTGTTTAGTGAGTCCTCCAGATCAGAGGCAGTAGGGATGACCAGGGATGTTCTCTGTTTAGTGAGTCCTCCAGATCAGAGGCAGTAGGGATGACCAGGGATGTTCTCTGTTTAGTGAGTCCACCAGATCAGAGGCAGTAGGGATGACCAGGGATGTTCTCTGTTTAGTGAGTCCTCCAGATCAGAGGCAGTAGGGATGACCAGGGATGTTCTCTGTTTAGTGAGTCCTCCAGATCAGAGGCAGTAGGGATGACCAGGGATGTTCTCTGTTTAGTGAGTCCTCCAGATCAGAGGCAGTAGGGATGACCAGGGATGTTCTCTGTTTAGTGAGTCCTCCAGATCAGTGGCAGTAGAGATGACCAGGGATGTTCTCTGTTTAGTGAGTCCTCCAGATCAGAGGCAGTAGGGATGACCAGGGATGTTCTCTGTTTAGTGAGTCCTCCAGATCAGAGGCAGTAGGGATGACCAGGGATGTTCTCTGTTTAGTGAGTCCTCCAGATCAGAGGCAGTAGGGATGACCAGGGATTTGTTCATGTAACGAGTACTTTGTATGGAGTAAAAAGTACACAACTTTTTTTTTAGGATTGTAGTGAAGTAAAAGTAAAAGTTGGCAATAATATAAATATTAAAGTAAAGTACAAAACACGACTAAAGTAGTACTTTAAAGTTTTTTTTTTTTTTACTTAAGTACTTTACACCACTGCTGACCAGGTGAATCCAGGTGAATCCAGGTGAATCCAGGTGAATCCAGGTGAAAGCTAGGATCCCTTATTGATGTTATTATTTAAAGCCACTTCAATCAGTGTAGATGAAGGGGAGGAGACAGGTTTAAAGAACGATTTTTAAGACTTGAGAAAATTGAGACATGGATTGTGTATTTGTGCCATTCAGAGGGTGAATGGGCAAGACAAAAGATTTAAGTGCCTTTGAAAGGGGGATGATAGTAGGTGCCAGGCGCATCGGTTTGTGTCAAGAACTGCAACGCTGCTGGGTTTATCATACTCAACCGTTTCCCGTGTGTATCTAGAATGATCCATCACCCAAAGGACATCCAGCCAACTGGACACAAATGTGTGGAAGCATTGGAGTCAACATGGGCCAGCATCCTTGTGGAAAACTTTGTAGAGTCCATGCCCCGACGAATTGAGGCTTTTCTGGTGGCAGGAGGGGATACAGCTCAATATTAGGAAGGTGTTCCTAATGTTTTGTACACTCAGTGTAGATTACAAATATTATAATTATGTCATGAATTATTACCATATCACTTCAATCTGTTATCATACTATTATAGTCCTGATATTATGTAATTATTATTATTATTAGGCCTACAACTTACATTGCGTTAATCAGTCAGAAATGTTTTGGTATGCATGCTAATAGCGCTAACCCTCTGGTATGCCTACAGCCAGTTTGGTATGCATGCTAATAGCGCTAACCCTCTGGTATGCCTACAGCCAGTTTGGTATGCATGCTAATAGCGCTAACCCTCTGGTATGCCTACAGCCAGTTTGGTATGCATGCTAATAGCGCTAACCCTCTGGTATGCCTACAGCCAGTTTGGTATGCATGCTAATAGCGCTAACCCTCTGGTATGCCTACAGACAGTTTGGTATGCATGCTAATAGCGCTAACCATCTGGTATGCCTACAGACAGTTTGGTATGCATGCTAATAGCGCTAACCATCTGGTATGCCTACAGACAGTTTGGTATGCATGCTAATAGCGCTAACCCTCTGGTATGCCTACAGACAGTTTGGTATGCATGCTAATAGCGCTAACCCTCTGGTATGCCTACAGACAGTTTGGTATGCATGCTAATAGCGCTAACCCTCTGCTATGCCTACAGCCAGTTTGGTATGCATGCTAATAGCGCTAACCCTCTGGTATGCCTACAGACAGTTTGGTATGCATGCTAATAGCGCTAACCATCTGGTATGCCTACAGACAGTTTGGTATGCATGCTAATAGCGCTAACCATCTGGTATGCCTACAGACAGTTTGGTATGCATGCTAATAGCGCTAACCCACTGGTATGCCTACAGACAGTTTGTTATGCATGCTAATAGCGCTAACCATCTGGTATGCCTACAGACAGTTTGGTATGCATGCTAATAGCGCTAACCATCTGGTATGCCTACAGACAGTTTGGTATGCATGCTAATAGCGCTAACCATCTGGTATGCCTACAGACAGTTTGGTATGCATGCTAATAGCGCTAACCATCTGGTATGCCTACAGACAGTTTGGTATGCATGCTAATAGCGCTAACCATCTGGTATGCCTACAGACAGTTTGGTATGCATGCTAATAGCGCTAACCATCTGGTATGCCTACAGACAGTTTGGTATGCATGCTAATAGCGCTAACCATCTGGTATGCCTACAGACAGTTTGGTATGCATGCTAATAGCGCTAACCATCTGGTATGCTTACAGACAGTTTGTGACATGCTTTCTGTCTTGTTTTAATGCTCCCTTTTGAAACGCAAATAACCTCAACTTTCAACAGGAGACACATGGGCCTAATCCTTCACCCTTATTTTAGTATATACTGTAGCTTACACCTCGTCAAACACTGTAGAAGAGCATCATGTAGATAGTTAAGACTATTAACAAAACGTTTAAGTCGCTTTATTACTGTCTAGGTATTGAAAGGAAACACATTTAAATACAATAGCTGTTAGTTGCAAAAACACTTTAATCGGTCATTTACGGTCAGTCAGATTGAAAACATAGAAATGGGCGTGTTTTTCTAACGATTAAGAAATGTGCATAATCGTGGTATTTTGTTCTTTAATATTAACAAGGATGTTTATGTACATCACATCGTGTAATTGTGAATAATATAGCACAGAAAAGCCCTGCAGTTGGAATGCAGCAGATCGACACAGATAGAAGCGCACAGTAGGACAGGAGTCGTCATGTATTATCTAGAAGGGGGACAGGAGTCGTCATGTATTATCTAGAAGGGGGACAGGAGTCGTCATGTATTATCTAGAAGGGGGAAGGGAGTCGTCTCTTTATTCTTTATTATCCTCATGCGTTTTTAAAAAATATATATAATTTAATTTAATTATTGCTCCACGTGTAAGACACCAATAATTAGAACAATATACAGTCTGTAGCGGCTACATGCTGGAGAATATTATACATATTATAATTTATCCACACTCAAATGTTACGTTTTGTTGTAGGCTACAGGGCTTATGTCTGTGACTGTTCTAAAGGTTTGCGAGTCTGCCACATACACAATACGGTTATAATGAAAGCGAATTTAAAAACGAATAAAACACTAATAGCCTATGCGACTAGTTGCGCCAGTTGGTTAACTCTAGCGAAATTATAAGCTTCTTATAACAAGCAAAAACATATATATATATATTTTTCCACTCTACAGTCAACTTGAATAGGTTACTGATCCACTTCTCATACACGGCTGCACTAGCCATCAGATCACAAGTGAGGCACATAGCAGTCAAAGCATGATGCTTTGAAGCGCAATCTGTTGTAGGACCTCTTTACAAGCACGGGACATTTAGGAGACAAGAATGAAGGGTCATCAAAGATCATAGGTCAGGCGCTCGGCTCGAGCCATCTGACCCCTCGCATTTAGCATATTATACCCTGTTCGGGATCGCTTTTCAAAGGAAGATTTTATTTTTATTTTTTTATAGAAACCAAACATTCGAAATGAATGAATAATCAAATATTAAATATTTTAATCTGGTCGAAATGTCGATTTTAATAAAGTAATAAATGGTTGGATAAAAAAGGGCAAAAACCATGAAAATAACAAAGTATTATGTAAATTACTAACATTATATATAGTGCTTTATAAAGGTGATGAATTTAAAGACTATTCACATTTATGTATCAATCATTGGTGCATTTTTAGGAATCAGGAAAGTTCCTCTGTAGAAGTAAAACAAACATGTTCCTTATTACAAACATGTTCCTTATTATTATTATATAATAGAGATATTATCCATTTAACTGCCTTTAAAGACAACTGTGTATCTACATTAGTTTAAATCCATCATTTTGAGTCAAATCATTTTGGATGGATGAACCTTTGCTCTGAAGTCTGGGTTAATCTGTCACCTGATTTGTGTATGAATGTCCTCGAAATATCCTGCATTCTAACTAACACATATATATATATATATTCATGTTGCCTAGCATAGAAATATTTATAATTGTGTTATCTGGCCTATTCAACAATCCATCAGTTTTCCCATTGAGATACAATATAATGCCCGAGTTCTATTTAATTTGTGGTGTTTCCTCTGCAACTATAGTGTTAGCCTCCCTTGCACAGAAACATCTGTAATTGTGTTCATCTTGTCAACTATCCGATGCAACAATGTTTCCTCTTCAGGTTTTAAACTAGCTGTGTGTAACAGGCTCTCACCCTGTAGACACAGTGTTGTACCTACAGACTCCCAGTGTTTTTTTGCTCTCAGCAGGGAAAAATAAACACTCTCCTCCTGACTTATGACCTTTGAACTTTAACCCCTTCTATCACACAGACCACCAAGCTGTCTCCTGACCTGCAACAAAACAGGACAAGACAAGACCCTTCAAGCCTCTTATGCAACACATAAAACACATAGAATACGTAGAACAAGTAGAAAACATAGAACACGTAGAACACGTAGAACACGTAGAACACAGAACACATATAACATGTAGAACACATAGAACACATAGAACAAGTAGAAAATGTAGAACAAGTAAAAAACATAGAACACAGAACACAGAACAAGTAGAACTTGTAGATCACTGAACACATTGAACAAGTAGAACATGTAGAAAACATAGAACACGTATAACACATAGAACACGTAGAACAAGTAGCCCATGTAGAACACATAGAACACATTTAATAAGTAGAACACATAGAACACGTAGAACAAGTAGAACATGTAGAACACAGAACACATAGAACAAGTAGAACACATTGATCACATAGAACACATATAAGACATAGAACAAGTAGAAAGGTAGAACACATAGAACATATAGAACAAGTAGCTCACATAGAACACAGCACACAGAACAAGTGGAACACGTAGAACAAGTAGAACACATAGAACAAGTAGAACACATTGATCACATAGAACACATAAGACATAGAAAAAGTAGAAAGGTAGAACACATAGAACACATGGAACAAGTAGAACACAGTACACACAGAACAAGTAGAACACGGAGAACACAGAACACATAGAACAAGTAGAACACATAGAACAAGTAGAACATGTAGAACACATAGAACAAGTAGAACAAGTAGAACATGTAGAACACATAGAACAAGTAGAACATGTAGAACACATAGAACAAGTAGAACATGTAGAACATGTAGAACACATAGAACAAGTAGAACACATAGAACAAGTAGAACACGTAGAACAAGTGGAACACATAGAACAAGTAGAACACATAGTACACATAGAACAAGTGGAACACGTAGAACACAGAACACATAGAACACAAAGAAAGTCCAAATCAACAGTTATGTTTATCAAACCACTGACTATTTATATGTATTTAGGCCTAAATTCAATCCGTAACGTGGAAGATCTGCACTATAGCGCCATTCAAATTTAAAGGCAATGTTATTGCTTTTGGGAAAACTGCATTCATGGTAAACACTGCATATTTCAACTCAATCGGAAATTACCTTTAAATTTAAACCGTGCTTTAACATGGATCTTCCATGCTACAGATTGAATCTACCCTAAACCTGAATCTGTAAATGATGATTGTTATTATAGTTTTAATTTTATTCAGTAAGGTATCATTATTTTAGTCATGTAGTTTTTAGACTACTACAGTTAGCAATCTTATATTATATTATACCATTATTATTATTATTACATGGGATCATTTTCACAGTTGATCAGTCAAACAAGTGGCGTGGCAATATCATGTGTTTTACAAATATAGACATCATGTTGATTTTGAAACCATATTCTCTTGGTATATAACTAGTAAAAAAGAACCAGAAACATAGTCAAATATTCAGGAGATATGTGTGGTAATTCTATCACATGGGTTTAATTTCATTGATACCACTGCAGGCCTACAATTCATCTGTACCGTTGTAAAGTTGTGTGATCGGCTTAATAAAATCATTTTTAAAATTCAAAATAAACAATTAATACAAAAACAAATAGACAATATGAATGTAATGTAAAGATTATTTCCATGTATATAAAATGATCTGCAATTGATCTGTTTTTACAATGTTATAATACAGACGGTACCCTTCGTAAAGCGTCCATAAATATGCAGGATAGGCCTACTTTCAGGTTGTCTACTGTTAACGTGTAAGATACAAGATAAAACTCAGTATCAATCCAGATTTTTAGCTAGTAGCCTACCATTTGTTAACGCTTTTGCACAAAAAAAAAACAGAACTGAGAAAGTAGTGAAAGTAATTATTTACTTAAATAGAGAGGAAAAACAAGAGCTTTCATCATTGTCTTACTGTTGAGTGGGAACACGACTGTATCCCGCTGTGATTGTATCAACGGAATCTGACCTGCAGATGTAACTGCTATCCATTGAACAATGGCAACAAACGGTGTGTCTATCTGTGAATTAAATGTGGTCAAATACATCTCACTCTATCAAGCCTCATTGTTATCTTTTATATTACAACAGTGAGTTTGAATTTGAATTGATAATCAAAACAATAGTGACCGACTGAGACACGCACGCACGCACCTATGTTTTCTTCTTCGCCTATCACAGAGGGGTGGCAATTTCTCCACCACGACCCCTCTCCCCTCTGACAGCAGCCTATATTGATCTCAGGAGATTCTTTGCGTAATTTCTGTTTGCATTATGCACAAAGTAGGCAAAAAACCCACTGGGCTGGGATTCAATCATATAGCGGGTTGCAGACATTACGGCTTTAAAGGCTATTGTTCCCCTGTTCGCGGAGATCCCATTACAGTTGAATGCTGTAAATGTCGGCTTCACTGGAAATTACCTTTACAACAGCGACTACCTTTAAAAAGAAAGGAATCCATTTGAAAACGGTCTATGTGGCATTGCTATGAGTCAGAAACATTGATTCTAGTGTCGAAGTTGACTACAAAGTGTAAATATGATCATTTTGGTCATTTGAAGATGTCCATTTGCCCACTGACATGGGGTGAACTGCTGTGGTAGTCAGTGAGAACGGTTACATGCAGGTTCATAGAAAGGTTCGTTTAAAACGTTTACATGCTTTGCAAGATGAATGATTTCCCTAATAATTATGTTTAGGCCTAAATAGACACATCTGAAATCAGGATACTGATGGGACTTTTGATAAATGCAGAAAATTCGCCAATCAAAAATACACGTTCTACCACAGTGGCCATGTTATTTTTGCGTATAGGTTTTGGATTCTGAGTTCGGACATATAGAGTTTGTATGTGAAAACTATTTATAAGATGCATACTGTTTTTCAGACGTCACTTCACTGGTGCGTAGAGAGGCTTGCTCCACCAGGTGCTGGCAGATGCGAAGATACACGTCTGGAAGCTGATTAAACTGTTCACGTGTAACCAGATGTTTTAATCCATGAACACTTAGTTCAATTATGATCGTATTAAATTAAGCGGGGCGGCAGGTAGCCTAGTGATTAGAGCGTTGGCCTAGTAACCAAAAGGTTACAAGATCGAATCCCGGCACTGTCAAGGTGTTCTACAAGGCAGGCAGAAAAGTAAAAAAGTACTCAGTGTCTTGACGGCGAACGTCCATAATCAGTTTAAAATCGAATTATTATGAAAATAGGCTAAAACTGCTTCTCCAATAGAAATTCCCGAACATACTTGCAGGAGATGTTATGACGACGTTGGCTATGATCATGCATAGAACACATACTCGAACGGTCGACTCGCGACGAACTACGCATGTGCGGGCTGTCAAACGAAGGCACTTCTATATAAGGTCATTTTTGACGAAAATTAAAACGTTTCAGTTTGTAACTCAAACATTTGGAGTAAAGACATGTTCAACTACTTAAAAGATTGGCTCGAATCTATGTTGTGCGTTTAGATTTCGAGAAAATGAACAATCTCAAACACTGGTCTCGTCTGTTTCCCGAGAGTTCTCGGAAGTCTCGCGATGTTGCGCCTCTGGGTTTAGAAACTGGATCCGGTGATCGGTCACTTTCCAATAAAGCATAGACAGCCGACCACGGTAATTAACATGCGCACGGTATTTTGGTTAGTAGTCCTTGGCCCTAGCTCATATCCCGCTTATTGTCTTATTCGGGTAGGCTGTTTACATTCACCTTTGATATCTCGCTCACGAGTCAATTCAATTCAATTCAATTCAAGGGCTTTATTGGCATGGGAAACATGTGTTAACATTGCCAAAGCAAGTGAGGTAGATAATATATAAAGTGAAATAAACAATAAAAATTAACAGTAGACATCACACATACAGAAGTTTCACCCAGTGAGTCTCCCTGTAACCATGAATAAACAGAACATCCCTCATTTAAATTCCTATGAGTTAAATGAAATGGTAAGTGACATATGAACATATGAACACTGCCTATAACCTCTCACATGTAGAGTATTATAAAATGAACTCCTGCAGAATTATGCATTTCCTGCAATAAAATGATACAACAAATGTTAATTTTGTCTTGCTACAAACGGTCTACCATATATTAAATGATAATATGGCCTACCATATATTAAATTACGATATGGCCTACCATATATTAAATTACGATATGGCCCACCATATGTCAAATTATAATATGGCCTACCATATATTAAATTATAATATGGCCTACCATATATTAAATTACGATATGGCCTACCATATGTCAAATTATAATATGGCCTACCATATATTAAATTACAATATGGCCTACCAAATGTAAAAAACGATAAGCAGAAATGTATCTAAATGATGGTGAAAGTAGCCAGTAGGCTGTAAGGTCCAGTAAGGACTATCAGCAAAACCACTTATCATCATCACACAATACCCAAGACTTGCGAAACGGACCCTGAAAAACAACAGTAAACAAGATAAGATGTTTAGTCCTACATGCCACAGTATCCGTCTAAGATTAGCATATCCCAGTGCAAGATTAGCATATCCCAGTGTATGATTAGCATATCCCAGTGTAAGATTAGCGTATCCCTGTGTAAGATTAGCATATCCCAGTGTAAGATTAGCACATCCCTGTGTACGATTAGCATATCCCAGTGTAATATTAGCATATCCCAGTGTAAGATTAGCACAACCCTGTGTACGATTAGCATATCCCAGTGTAAGATTAGCATATCCCAGTGTAATATTAGCATATCCCAGTGTAATATTAGCATATCCCAGTGTAATATTAGCATATCCCAGTGTAAGATTAGCACAACCCTGTGTACGATTAGCATATCCCAGTGTAAGATTAGCATAGCCCAGTGTAATATTAGCATATCCCAGTGTAAGATTAGCATATCCCAGTGTAATATTAGCATATCCCAGTGTAAGATTAGTATATCCCAGTGTAAGATTAGCATATCCCAGTGTAATATTAGCATATCCCAGGCATCTTATCCAGGTTCCTCATAACCAGAATACAAGCTTTTGGGGGGGTTATTGTAAACAGGATATGACCTTTTTTTTTTTACGTGTCAACTCAAAACAGAATACTTGTGTATGCCGAATAATTTAAGGATATTGGTGTGCGTGTAAACGTGACTTCAGATCATATTTGATGTGGTTGAAATACTTCTCTGCTTAAATAACAGTGTCAAAGATAACACATTACACACACACACACACACATTTGCATTTTCTCAAGATATGCTGAAATAAATCAATCATATTTCTCCACTCCTGTTCCCACGAAACAAAATTAACATTTGTTATAACATTTTACTGCAAAAAAAAAAAAAAAAAAAAAGCATTATTCTGCAGGAGTTAAAAAGATATTACGGTACACATGAGAGGTTTTTGGCCTTCAGTCAGTGTCCATATGTCACTTACTATTTCATTTAACTCATAGGAATTTAAATGAGGAATGTTCTGTTTATTCATGGATACAGGGATACTCCTGAGCGGGATATCAAAGGTGCATGTAAACATATTATCCTGAATAAGAACAACTATCCTGTGTACTGTGTATATGTAAATGTGGTCATTGAGACAGAACTGCCCAGCAGACATGACTTTGTTTTACATAAGAAAACAGGTCAGGCATGATTTAACTTGAGCTATACAGCACCAAACAACGTAGTTAGATGTAACAATTCGCTGAAACATCCTTGTCAAAAACGTCCGAATAAACTACAGATTTCTTGAGTTATCTTAGGTTCATTCCAAGGATTTTTGAGGAAATGAAATAGGTTTACCACATCTACACTGTCTCATGATTGGGTCGCCCACAAAAAGTTACACATTGCAGCTTTAAATCCACAATGCCTACAGTATATAACATGCAATCGGATTGATACCCACTGGTTAATGGTCCTGTCAGACGGAAACGCTTGGGGACTGAGATGAAATTATTTTTCCAAATGGTTTTAAATAAAAACATTTAAAACATTAGTGGCGTCGAAGCTGACTTATTATCCTATTCTATCTTATTTAGTCTGCTCTGCACATGCACAGTTCGGCGGGAGATGACCGTTAGACCCCGGTGACGTGTTTCTACGCTAGGCAACGTAGCCATGACATTGTCAACAAGTGTAATCAGATTTTTTTCTTCCTACTGTACTGTCTTTGATAATGTGCTTAAATATGCTCCGTATCCTTTATACAACAGGTGGTTATAATCCTGAACGCTGATTGGTGTCTATTCCACAAGTTATCACCAGTTAAATCTATGACTTTAAAATGACTATTTACTCTGTTCTATCTGACTGCCGCATCCAGTGTCTCATCAGCCCAGCCATGCAATTTATAAACTTGATCTCCACTATAAAAAAACATCTAGACATTATTTCACATTTCTTATAGACTAACATTTAGATTTCAACAGCGGAGATTTATATAAACCTTGCTGTCTGTGTCTCCGACATTTGAAGCATTGAATATTCAAATTCGATCTCCAGCTGTACTATAGTAATGAACGTGTCGGGACGAGACAGACAGACAGGCAGCTTTTCTTAGCCAGTTGAAATCAATCAATCAACTGGCATCCTTTTTATGGATATATACAAAGAAATGTAAATTGACAGCTAGTTTACAGTCTTTTTAGCTTCAGTTTGAATTGATTGTGTTAGCTGTGTTGTTGGCTAGCTCCTCTGAACAACAGTGTCCTGATGAGAGAGCACATTATCTACGCCAGGCGAAATTGCACCTCATTAGCAAATTTTTATGGATGTATCCAAATAAATGTCACTAGAAAACAGCTTAAATAAATGCAAATGCAGCTACTGTTGTTATTCTGGTTCCACTGTTTGACGGGACTGTAAGTTAGCTGTAGTTGGCTAGCTAGCAACCAAGGGACAAGAATGTCGCCAGCCAGTATGGCAATTGAACATTTAGAACGAACAACGTCCATAGATACACAACAAAAACACTGAACGACTGGGTTGCGTCCATAGATACAGAACAAAAACACTGAACGACTGGGTTGCGTCCATAGATACAGAACAAAAACACTGAACGACTGGGTTGCGTCCATAGATACATAGAACAAAAAAACACTGAACGACTGGGTTGCGTCCATAGATACAGAACAAAAGCACTGAACGACTGGGTTGCGTCCATAGATACAGAACAAAAGCACTGAACGACTGGGTTGCGTCCATAGATACAGAACTGGGTTGCGAAACAGAACAAAAGCACTGAACGACTGGGTTGCGTCCATAGATACAGAACAAAAGCACTGAACGACTGGGTTGCGTCCATAGATACACAACAAAAACACTGAACGACTGGGTTGCGTCCATAGATACAGAACAAAAGCACTGAACGACTGGGTTGCGTCCATAGATACAGAACGAAAAGCCTGAACGACCGAACCAATAGAACGAACTAACAACCAACCGGCTTTAGTATGAATAAATTCATCAAAACAACATTTGTAATGAAAATATCTCAGTCATTATCTGAATATGTTGGTAACCTGTTGTATAATTAAGTGATAATGCCCCTGAAGCCGGTGTTTGGATGATATATTGACACAGTTTGCCGGCCCTCGACTTCGTCACTAGCCAAACAACATCCGTATCAATATATCCTCCAAACACTGGCGTCGAGGGCATTATCACTTAATTATGCCTTGGCATTATTGAATATTCGGGCATTCTGGAGCGTGCACTATTTCACTGTAACACAAGGTATATCAGCACTGTAAAATTCAATGGCTATAGTTCACTCTTACCTCTTACATGTTCTTTGTTTGAGCGGCATTTGAAAGCAAAGGTCAAATTGAAAATGAATGAATTCGATTTTCACAACAGCAAGCTAGGACTGCTGGTTTGGTTTGGTAAACAGGCAAGTCTGTTTGGTTACCAAGGCAACTACTGTTGCTATC
>NC_056437.1:6828967-6918967 GCF_018296145.1 Oncorhynchus tshawytscha
CTTTACAGTACTGTAGTAGTCTAATATCTTTACAGTACTGTAGTAGTCTAATATCTTTACTGTATTGTAGTAGTATAATATGTTTACTGTACTGTAGTATTCTAATATGTTTACTGTACTGTAGTATTCTAATATGTTTACTGTACTGTAGTAGTATAATATATTTACTGTACTGTAGTATTCTAATATGTTTACTGTACTCTAGTATTCTAATATGTTTACTGTACTGTAGTATTCTAATATGTTTACTGTACTGTAGTAGTATAATATATTTACTGTACTGTAGTAGTCTAATATGTTTACTGTACTGTAGTAGTCTAATATATTTACTGTACTGTAGTATTCTAATATGTTTACTGTACTGTAGTATTCTAATATGTTTACTGTACTGTAGTATTCTAATATGTTTACTGTACTGTAGTAGTATAATATATTTACTGTACTGTAGTAGTCTAATATGTTTACTGTACTGTAGTATTCTAATATGTTTACTGTACTGTAGTATTCTAATATGTTTACTGTACTGTAGTATTCTAATATGTTTACTGTACTCTAGTAGTCTAATATGTTTACTGTACTCTAGTAGTCTAATATGTTTACTGTACTCTAGTATTCTAATATGTTTACTGTACTGTAGTATTCTAATATGTTTACTGTACTGTAGTATTCTAATATGTTTACTGTACGTAGTATTCTAATATGTTTACTGTACTGTAGTATTCTAATATGTTTACTGTACTGTAGTATTCTAATATGTTTACTGTACTGTAGTATTCTAATATGTTTACTGTACTGTAGTATTCTAATATGTTTACTGTACGGTAGTATTCTAATATGTTTACTGTACTGTAGTAGTCTAATATGTTTACTGTACTGTAGTATTCTAATATGTTTACTGTACTGTAGTATTCTAATATGTTTACTGTACTGTAGTATTCTAATATGTTTACTGTACTCTAGTAGTCTAATATGTTTACTGTACTCTAGTAGTCTAATATGTTTACTGTACTCTAGTAGTACAGTTCTATGGTTGTATGGTTATTATTAATTAATTTCAGAGTAAAAAAAAAAATCTTTGTTCAAATACAAACTGAAAATTATTCTTATTTGATTTAGTAATTCCAGGGCTGTGAGAATGTTTCAATCTTTAAGCAAGGCACAGACTCAGTGATAAGTCAAAATTGAAAAGGGTAATTATGTGGAAAAAAACAAATAATTATCATCAAGGATATTAGATATAAAAACAAAACATACAAATATCCTCAAAAAAGTATTTTTTGTTGTTGCTATTTTTAGCAAATTCGTTACGTCATCATTCATTTCTATGTCATTAACATTATTTCAGGTTGACATATTGATATAAAGAAATATAATAGATATGTATATCAATAAAAGTACAATATCTGATTGTTCATGTGAGTAAGTTATCCACAGACAAGGAACATGTAACTTTTAACAAGGACAAACAAATGCCATGTAAACTCTATAAGACCAGGAGAAAAATAGCCATTTGAAATCCGTCTAGATTACAAAAATAGTTGTGTTTTCTAAACAACATGTGTATAATAATAACTCTGAATCTGAATATCCTCGTAGAACCAGTAGTGGTAATACTGTCTCATCCCCACACCATCCCAGCCTGGTTATCTCAACACCATAGTATGTCTTTCAGGCTGGTTAATCCAAGCTACCACTACCCCTCAATCCATCTCAAAACAGGACACCCCCATCCACCAATCCTTCACAACAATACAGTACACATCGCCCTGGAATCCGCTTGGATACATAGATACAGACAGAGAAATCCCATCAAAGACCTTCTGACTTGAATGGAATTTCTGTTCTAGTTTTTCTGTTTCTATGGATAGATATCTCTGATCTATTTTGTTACGAAACCAACTGGACAGTAAGAGCTGCTTGCTGCATGCCTAGTGCTCTCTCTCTCTCTCTCTCTGTCTCTCTCTCTCTCTCTCCCTCCCCCCTTTCCCCCTCCCTCCCTCCCTCCCTCCCGTCCCCCTCCCTACTGCCCTCCCTCCCGTCCCCCTGGAGTCTATTATGACCTGCAGTAGGACGGTGCCATGTCGACAGTCACTGAAGGCCAATCTACTGTCAATGTTTGTCTATGGAGATTGCATGGCCGTGTGCTCGATTTTATACACCTGTCAGCAACGGGTGTGGCTGAAATAGCCGAAAACCACTCATTTGAAGGGGGTGTCCACGTATAGTGTATCACCCCAGTCTTGTATCGAAGTCTATTTATTCTCAGTCATAGCACCATATACAGTAGGACTTTGCATGTATGTCCTCTTTCCAAGTGCCAACAGAAGTTACTGTAATATACACAGAGTAATATATCTGAGCAGATACGGTACATCAACATGCTGTAATGTGAGACTCTAGCTCCATCTAGACCCCAGCAACTCTCTCAAAGTTACTGTAGAGATCTTGAACTTACTGTATTTTTATATTTGGCATTTTAACCTTTATTTAACCAGGCAAGTAAGTCAGTTTAAGAACAAATTCTTATTTACAATGACGGCCTAGGAACAGTGGGTTAACTGCCTTGTTCAGGGGGGCAGAACGACAGACTTTTTGTTTTTTACCTTGTCAGCTCGGGGGATTTGCTCTAGCAACCTTTTGGGTTACTGGCCCAATGCTCTAACCACTAACCATTTCTCGTGCCTGTTAAATGATATTATTCGGTAGTGATACTTTGTTAACATGATTTAAAATTCTTAAAAAGCAAAAAAACAAAACAAAACACGTCAACCTAAATCTCCTGAGAAAAAAACCTGATGTAAAAATAATCACCAAAACCACTTGGTTAGAATATAACCAGCTGCAGCAGTACATACAGTATATAACCACAATACAGGGAAATCTGTATTCTCGATTTTTGTCATTTCTATTGTGCCATAGATAAACCAGAGCTCTGATATAGAATGATGAGCTCAGGTTATAGAAAAAAGTCTGATATTACTGTGTCTTAGCCGCTGAAGCATAGCCGCTGTAGTTTAGCCTCTGTAGTATAGTCACTGTAGTTTAGCCGCTGTAGTATAGTCACTGTAGTTTAGCCGCTGTAGTTTAGCCTCTGTAGTATAGTCACTGTAGTTTAGCCGCTGTAGTTTAGCCGCTGTAGTATAGCCACTGTAGTATAGCCACTGTAGTTTAGCCACTGTAGTTTAGCCTCTGCAGTATAGCCGCTGTAGTATAGCCACTGTAGTATAGCCGCTGTAGCGTGGACCGCTGTAGTATAGCCGCTGTAGTATAGTCGCTGCAGTATAGTCACTGTAGTTTAGCCTCTGTAGTTTAGCCGCTGTAGTATAGCCACTGTAGTATAGCCGCTGTAGCTTGGACCGCTGTAGTATAGCCGCTGTAGTATAGCCACTGTAGTATAGCCACTGTAGTATAGCCGCTGTAGCGTGGACCGCTGTAGTATAGCCGCTGTAGTATAGCCACTGTAGTATAGCCGCTGTAGCTTGGACCGCTGTAGTATAGCCGCTGTAGTATAGCCGCTGTAGTATAGTCGCTGTAGTATAGCCGCTGTAGTATAGCCACTGTAGTATAGCCGCTGTAGCGTGGACCGCTGTAGTATAGCCACTGTAGTATAGCCACTGTAGTATAGCCGCTGTAGTATAGCCACTGTAGTATAGCCGCTGTAGCTTGGACCGCTGTAGTATAGCCGCTGTAGTATAGTCGCTGTAGTATAGCCACTGTAGTATAGCCACTGTAGCATAGCCGCTGTAGTATAGCCGCTGTAGCTTGGACCGCTGTAGTATAGCCGCTGTAGTATAGCCACTGTAGTATAGCCACTGTAGCATAGCCGCTGTAGTTTAGCCGCTGTAGTTTAGTCGCTGTAGTATAGCCGCTGTAGCTTGGACCGCTGTAGTATAGTCGCTGTAGTATAGCCTCTGTAGTTTAGCCACTGTAGTATAGCCACTGTAGCATAGCCGCTGTAGTATAGCCTCTGTAGTTTAGCCACTGTAGTATAGCCGCTGTAGTTTAGCCTCTGTAGTTTAGCCGCTGTAGTATAGCCGCTGTAGCATAGCCGCTGTAGCTTAGCCGCTGTAGTTTAGTCACTGTAGTATAGCCGCTGTAGTATAGCCGCTGTAGTTTAGCCGCTGTAGTTTAGCCGCTGTAGTTTAGCCGCTGTAGTTTAGTCGTTGTAGTATAACAGGTTGTAGTATAGCCGCTGTAGTTTAGCCGCTGTAGTATAGCCGCTGTAGTATAGCCGCTGTAGTATAGCCGCTGTAGTATAGCCGCTGTAGTTTAGCCGCTGTAGTTTAGCCGCTGTAGTTTAGCCGCTGTAGTTTAGCTGTCACAAAGCGTAGCACTAGCAGGCAACAACATGGGCAGCCTGGGAATCCATCTTGGGCAGTCAGTATGAATCTCACTGGCCCATCGCAGCGGGAAAAACTGGTTGCAAATGGCATGTTTTATGATGTCATGCTCAGGTTGTGCTATATGCTGATTGGATAACGAATGACGTTATGCTTATGTCTTTTTACAACCAGAAAAATACGTCTTTATATCTAGTTGTGTTCTGGTTCTGGTTATTTAACCAGATAACAACCAAAATATAACATCTTTCTCCTGATTTCTTGATGTCGTCATTAAAAAGACCTTCATAGCTGGCTGTACAGTAACAGCGACCAATTGGTTGTAATCTGGTTATTTAACACCTTCTTAACCAGAAAAAAAGTTTACAATCAGAAAATGACATAATGTGCCAGATTTAGCCTTTTAGTCTGATCTAGTCCATGTACAGTCCGGTCCAGGTCTGTCCGGTCCAGTCTGGTTCGGTCCAGTCCAGTCAGGTCTAGGCACAATGTGAGAGAGTTAGTTTGATAAGTCCCTCTGTGTGCATTTTATAGAGCAGTTTGAACTCTGCTGGCAGCTGGTGGGACTCCTGCCACTTGGTGGTGAACTTGGTACCCATCTTGTCATAATAGTGATAGGGCAGCTCCTTGCCCGTGTTGGGGTCCCAGCCAAAGGGCCAGAAGCCGTACAGGTGGATCTCCTCACACATGGACGAGGCCAGAGTGTACATGAGGATCCCTGTGCTCAGACGCTTCGGTGACAGCTGCTTGGTCTTCCAGTATCTGTAGCACAGACCAACAGAACAGACAGGGTTAGAATGGATACTGTTAGAATGGGTAGTTAGAATGGATACTGTTAGAATGGATACTGTTAGAATGGATACTGTTAGAATGGATACTGTTAGAATGGGTACTGTTAGAATGGATACTGTTAGAATGGATACTGTTAGAATGGTTACTGTTAGAATGGATACTGTTAGAATGGTTACTGTTAGAATGGATACTGTTAGAATGGTTACTGTTAGAATGGGTACTGTTAGAATGGATACTGTTAGAATGGTTACTGTTAGAATGGATACTGTTAGAATGGATACTGTTAGAATGGTTACTGTTAGAATGGTTACTGTTAGAATGGATACTGTTAGAATGGGTACTGTTAGAATGGATACTGTTAGAATGGATACTGTTAGAATGGTTACTGTTAGAATGGATACTGTTAGAATGGTTACTGTTAGAATGGATACTGTTAGAATGGGTACTGGATACTGTTAGAATGGATACTGTTAGAATGGATACTGTTAGAATTGATACTGGATACTGTTAGAATGGGTACTGGATACTGTTAGAATGGGTACTGGATACTGTTAGAATGGGTACTGTTAGAATGGATTGGAATGTGTGTGTGTGTGGTTTTGTGTGTGGTTATGTGTGTGTGTGTGTGTTTTTGGGTGTGTGTGTGTTTATGTGTGTGGTTATGTGTGTGTGTGTGTGTGCGTGTGTGTTTATGTGTGTGTGTTTATGTGTGTGTGTGTGTTTATGTGTGTGGTTATGTGTGTGTTTGTGTGCGTGTGTGTTTATGTGTGTGTGTTTATGTGTGTGTGTGTGTTTATGTGTGTCTGTGTGTGTGTGTATGTGTGTGTATGTGTGTGCGAGTGTTTATGTGTGTGGTTATATGTGTGTGTTTGTGTGTTTATCAATCTATCAAATGTATTCATAAAGCCATTTTTACATCAGCCGATGTCACAAAGTGCTTATATCGGAAATCCAGCCTAAAACCCAAACAAGCAAGCAATGCAAATGTAGAAGTGTGTGTGTGTGTGTGTGTTTGTGTGTGTGTGTGTGTGTGTGTGTGTGTGTGTGTGTATGTGTGAGTGCTGTACATGTTCCTGTACTAAGTTGTAAACCAATTGAAACCATTGATGCATTATCCCAAAATGAAATTGTCCCCTCATCAATGGACACAATAGACACTGGTGTTTAATGCAGACGGAGTTAAACGAATATATTCAGTGCGAACAGGTTACTTTAATGGGATTGAGGGAGATGATAGTACAACCAGGCTGTGTCCCAAATAGCACTCTGTTCACTTTCTAGCACACTACTTTTGACAAGAGCCCAGAGAGCTGTGGACACCAGGGCCCATAGGGCTGTGTTCACCAGGGCCCATAGGGCTGTGGTCACCTGGCAGTTTCCTGACCTGGGGTACCCACCGTTCCCTGAACTGGGGACAGACCATTCCCTGACCTGAGGACCCTCTGGCCACCGCACGTGGGGAACCCCCTGACCACGTCTCTGGGGCTTAGCCGGTCCCTGCCTCCAGATTCCCGACGAGTCTCACCCAGGGGTCCCAGTCTGTTCCACTATGGGAGCCATCGCGTTCAGCAGTGGTGAAAGAGTCACCAACCTCAGTGAGCTACCAAAGACAGCTGTGGCAGGCGTGCCACATTCCTCCTTCAGCTGTGGCCAGCCTCCGGCATTGTACTCCGCGCCCAAGGAAGAGCCCCAGCGTCCCTGCAACAACTGAGTTAGTGGATCCTCTGCCACGACATTGTTCCCTCAACATTGTGCACCCTCCTGGCCCCATAGTGGCGGCAGGGTAGCCTAGTGGTTAGAGTGTTGGACTAGTAACCGGAAGGTTGCAAGTTCAAACCCCTTAGCTGACAAAGTACAAATCTGTAATTCTGCCCCTGAACAGGCAGTTAACCCACTGTTCCTAGGCCATCATTGAAAATAAGAATTTGTTCTTAACTGACTTGCCTGTTTAAGTAATTGTAAAATATATATTTTTAAATGGTTCTGTAAAGTGACACTGGCTATCAGCTGCCCCTCTAATACGGACAGACTGTAAAAAAGGCCATGCCTGTGCACATGACTTTCTCCACAGTCCCATTAGCAAGTTCTGGTTCACGACCAAGTTGACTGTTTATTTTAGGAAGATTGTCGATGCATCCAAGAAGTGAAGTTATGGGATTTATTGTCGGGAGGTTTGTTACCTACGTTAAGATGATGATTGACTGTAAGCAATTGCCTTTAGGCCTAATTACCTCTGTAGTTGTATAGCACTGCTGCAGCTTGTATATTTCAGACACTGTAAAGACCGACGCCGGACAGGAGAAGGAGGTACGGGGAGTCAGACATTTATTCGGGAACAGACATAGAATAAGACAGGAACAGCGTCAGCACACGGGAAACACGGACATATGACAAACACCGCACTGGGGAACAGAGCTGGGGAACTGACAAATATAGGAGAGGGAACTGACAAATATAGGAGAGGGAACTGACAAATATAGGAGAGGGAACTGACAAATATAGGAGAGGGAACTGACAAATATAGGAGAGGGAACTGACAAATATAGGAGAGGGAACTGACAAATATAGGAGAGGGAACTGACAAATATAGGAGAGGTAACACACAGGTGACTGAGTGAGTCCAGGGGAGCCCAATATCGCCGCACTGGGGAACAGAGCTGGGGAACTGACAAATATAGGAGAGGTAACAAACAGGTGACTGAGTGAGTCCAGGGGAGCCCAATATCGCTGAAGTGCGTGACGAGGGAAGGCAGGTGTACGTACATGATGGTGGCGGGAGTCCGTAATTCAGGGCAGCCTGGCGTCCACGAGCACCAGGGGGGAGCAGGCGGGACAGATACCCTATTAGCATGTTGTTTATATTGCATTGGATGCCTGATTGTTTAGAGATGGTTAATTTGTATAGCCTACATGCACACTTTAACACTTATTCATGCTACTGTTAAGCCATGGCAGGAGATTCTAGAAGTTTCACACTGTCCTCAGTGAGATTTATGACTCTGAGGCACCGGACACAGATCAGATAAGATCTACATTAGGCCAGAGAGAGAGGGCAATAAATCGTGCCTTCCGAATGATTAGTTCTCTCTCTATGGCGAGACGGTTATACATATCCCTGCTGTGTGTATGTAATGCCATTCTACCAGGCTATGTACAGATCCCGTGGTATTGTGGCATTATTATAGTTCATATACATACACTACCGGTCAAAAGTTTTAGAACACCTACTCATTCAAGGTTTTGTATTTATTCACTCCTACCTTGTCACAACACGACTGATTGGCTCAAACGCTTTAAGAAGGAAAGAACTTTTAACAAGGCTCACCTGTTAATTGAAATGCCTTCCAGGTGACTACGTCATGAAGCTGGTTGAGAGAATGCCAATGCCAAGAGTGTGCAAAGCTGTCATCAAGGAAAAGGGTGGCTAATTGAAGGATCTCAAATATAAAATATATTTTGATTTGTTTAACACTTTTTTGGTTACTACATGATTCCATATGTGTTATTTCATAGTGTTGATGTCTTCACTGTTATCATACAATGTAGAGAATAGTAAAAAATTAAGAGAAACCCTTGAATGAGTAGCTGTCCTAAAACTTTTGACTGGTAGTGTATATGTCCCCTTTCCCCTATAGAACCCTAGTAAGCTTCACGGTCGTTCTAGTTGTTTCTTGTTTTTGTTGGCGATATCCAAAATAAAAATAAAATGTACGTTCACCACGCTGCACCTTGGTCCGGTCATGTACCTGACGATGTTTGTGACAGAACTACCCACCACCAAAGGACCATGCAGCGTGGCCAGGAGGAGCAGGGATCCTGGGACCGGGAGAAGTGGGAGTGGAGGACCCCATGGACATGGGAGGAGGTTATGGCAGGGGACAAGACCCTGCCATGGAAACAGGCGGAAACAGCAAGGGAGGAACGGCGGCGATACCAGGAGTCACGGCAACGAGGTAAGCACGAGAGGCAGCTCCAAAATTTTTGGGGGAGGGGACACACAGGGAGTGTGGCAGAGTCAGGGTTCAGAGCCAACTCCTCGTGCTTACCGTAGGGAGCGTGGAACTACGTCTCCTCAATTCAGGGATGACCCATGGCACAAAGCCTCCAGTGATGATCCATGGCCCGAAGCCTCCAGTGATTATCCATGGCCCGAAGGCTCCAGTGATGATCCATGGCCCGAAGCCTCCAGTGATGATCCATGGCCCGAAGCCTCCAGTGATGATCCATGGCCCGAAGCCTCCAGTGATGATCCATGGCCCGAATCCTCCAGTGATGATCCATGGCCCGAAGCCTCCAGTGATGATCCATGGCCCGAAGCCTCCAGTGATGATCCATGGCCCGAAGCCTCCAGTGAGCCTCCAGTGATGATCCATGGCCCGAAGCCTCCAGTGATGATCAATGGCCCGAAGCCTCTAGTGATGATCCATGGCCCGAAGCCTCCAGTGATGATCCATGGCCCGAAGCCTCCAGCGACGGCCTCCGGTCCGGAGCCTCCAGCGACTGTCCCCGGTCCGGAGCCTCCAGCGAGTGTCCCCGGTCCGGAGCCTCCAGCGAGGGTCCCCGGTCAGGAGCCTCCAGCGACGGTCCCCGGTCAGGAGCCTCCAGCGACGGTCCCCGGTCCGGAGCCTCCAGCGACGGTCCCCGGTCCGGAGCCTCCAGCGACGGTCCCCGGTCCGGAGCCTCCAGCGACGGTCCCCGGTCCGGAGCCTCCAGCGACGGTCCCCGGTCCAGAGCCTCCAGTGAGGGTCCCAGGTCCGGAGCCCGCGGAGAGGGTCCCCGCACCAGAGGCGCCACCAAAGTGGGGGGAGCCAGAGGTGGAGCGGGGTCTACGTCCCGCACCGGAGCCACCACCAAGGTAGATGCCCACCAGGACCCTCCCCTATAGTGTCAGGTTTGCGGCCAGTGTCCGCAGCTTTGGGGGGGAGATCTTGACCGTAGAGATCTTTCTATTCTCTGTTTGGTTGGTCAGGGTGTGACTCGGTGGGAAACTCTGTGTTCTGTGTTTCTATGTTTTGGCCGGGTACGGTTCTCAATCAGGGACAGCTGTCTATCGTTGTCTCTGATTGAGAATCATACTTATGCAGCCTTTTTTCCTTTAGCATTTTGTGGGTAGTTGACTTTGTTAGTGGCCTGTGTAGCCCTACTCAGCTTCACGTTCGTTTTGTTCTTTCTTGTTTTTGTTGGCGACATCCAAAATAAAAAGAAATGTACGCTCACCACACTGCACCTTAGTCCGGTCATTTCCCTGACGACGTTCGTAACAGAACTACCCACCACCAAAGGACCAAGCAGCATGGCCAGGAGGAGCAGGGATCCTGGGACCGGGAGAAGAGGGAGTGGAGGACCTCATGACGTTGATAAAATAGTCAAATAATTAGTAGGAAACAACTTTTCTAGCATTATCATGTCGTCAAATTTACTTAAAAAATATGGCAATGTTGTCATAAGCTAGCAAAATTCATCAAAAATAGTTAGCAAAGCTAACGTTAGCTAGCTAAAATCCAGTTGTCTCCCCGCAATCTTAGCTAGCTGACGTTATAATCTGGTGACATCAAAATGGTGACAAAGGGGTTTCCTACTAATTATTATTATTATTATTTGCCTCATTTTGAACACCATTGGATTTCCAAGCCACTGCACTTTGGATGTAACCTTCTTCCCGCTTTCAAGGAGCGGGACTCTAACCCGGACGCTTATAAGAAATCCTGTATTCTCTCAGATGAACCATCAAACAGGCAAAGCATCAATACAGGACTAAGATCGAATCGTACTACACCGGCTCTGAGGCTCGTCGGATGTGGCAGGGCTTGCAAACTATTACAGACTACAAAGGGAAGCACAGCTGAGAAGCTTCCCATTGACACGAGCCTACCAGACGAGCTAAATCACTTCTATGCTCGAATCGATGCAAGTAACACTGAAGCATGCATGAGAGCATCAGCTGTTCCGGACGACTGTGTGATCGCTCTCCATTGCCGATGTGAGTAAGACCTTTAAACAGGTCAACATTCACAATGCCGCAGGGCCAGACGGATTACCAGGACGTGTACTCCGAGCATGCGCTGACCAACTGGCAAGTGTCTTCAATTACATTTTCAAACTCATTTTCAAACTGAGTCTGTAATACCGACATGTTTCAAGCAGACCACCATAGTCTCTGTGTCCAAGAACACCAAAGTAACCTGCCTAAATGACTACCGAACCGTAGCACTCACAGCTGTAACCATGAGGTGCTTTGAAAGGCTGGTCATGGCTCAAATCAACACCATTATCCCAGAAACCATAGACCCACTCCAATTTGTATACCTCCCCAACAGATCCACAGATGATGCAATTTCTATTGTACTCCACACTGCCCTTTCCCATTATTTTAGTATTTTGGCCACAATTGGCCCAGCGTCGCCCGGGTTTGGCCGGGGTAGGCAGATATTGTCAATGAGAATTTCTTAACTGACTTGTCTAGTTAAATAAAGGTTAAATAAATAAATAACAGCATTTCACTGTAAGGTCTACTACACCTGTTGTATTCGGTGCATGTGACAAATACAATTTGATTTAAAAGCCATGAATTGGCTGTAAACTGCAGTGAATAGTCTCCCATTTGAATAACCGCTCAAAAGCCTGGCATTTTGAATGCATATTCATTTAGGAATAACTGCATCTAGTCTGCTTGATCGGGGCAAACATTTAGATCAGTTATGTTTTTTGCCTCTGCAGTTGAACCTACAACCAGTACTATGGTGTATTTTTTCAGGATGTATAAGCTAACAGAAACGCTCTAACGCAGTGATTTCTAGTGGCGCGCATATATGAATTACGATAATGCAGGAGCGCGGAGTAAGTTGTATCCATAGTTTCCACCCCCGTGGCGGCAGGGTAGCTTAGTGGTTAGAGTGTAGAGGCGGCAGGGTAGTTTAGTGGTTAGAGTGTAGAGGCGGCAGGGTAGCTTAGTGGATAGAGTGTAGAGGCGGCAGGGTAGCTTAGTGGATAGAGTGTAGTGGCGGCAGGGTAGTTTAGTGGTTAGAGTGTAGAGGCGGCAGGGTAGCTTAGTGGTTAGAGTGTAGAGGCGGCAGGGTAGCTTAGTGGATAGAGTGTAGAGGCGGCAGGGTAGCTTAGTGGTTAGAGTGTAGAGGCGGCAGGGTAGCTTAGTGGTTAGAGTGTAGAGGCGGCAGGGTAGCTTAGTGGATAGAGTGTAGAGGCGGCAGGGTAGCTTAGTGGATAGAGTGTAGTGGCGGCAGGGTAGCTTAGTGGTTAGAGTGTAGAGGCGGCAGGGTAGCTTAGTGGTTAGAGTGTAGAGGCGGCAGGGTAGCTTAGTGGTTAGAGTGTAGAGGCGGCAGGGTAGTTTAGTGGATTAGAGTGTAGAGTCGGCAGGGTAGCTTAGTGGATAGAGTGTAGTGGCGGCAGGGTAGCTTAGTGGTTAGAGTGTTGGGCGGCAGGGTAGCTTAGTGGTTAGAGTTCAAATCCCAGGGTGACAAGTGGTTAAATCTGTAGAGGAGGCAGGTAGCTTAGTGGATAACCCACTGTTGGCGGCTGGGTAGCTTAGTGGTTAGAGTGTAGAATTTGTTCTTAGGGTAGCTTAGTGGTTAGAGTGTAAAGGCAGGGTAGCTTAGTGGTTAGAAGAGGCGGCAGGGTAGCTTAGTGGAAAGCTCAGAGGCGGCAGGGTAGTTTAGTGGTTAGAGTGTAGAGGCGGCAGGGTAGCTTAGTGGTTAGAGTGTAGAGGCGGCAGGGTAGTTTAGTGGTTAGAGCGTTGGACTAGTAACCGAAAGGTTGCAAGTTCAAATCCCCAAGCTGACAAGGTACAAATCTGTCGTTCTGCCCCTGAACAGGCAGTTAACCCACTGTTCCTTGGCTGTCATTGTAAATAAGAATTTGTTCTTAATTAACTGACTTGCCTCCTTAAATAAAGGTAAAATAAAAAATTAGCTTCCATGTTTTTAAAAGCTTCGGAAAAGGAGGTGGAAAGCTCAATACGATGCTGATCCGTGTACAGTTAGAGGAGAAGACATAGCTACACAGCTAGCCATGACATTTTAATATATACATCGTGTTGGTCAATGATAGCTCTTCTTTTCTTAGCGTATTACTACATTTTCATGTCAGTTACTGGTGGAAAGGTTATGGTAAGAAGCATGGATTGTACAAGGTTAAAATAAAATCTATTTCTGAGAAGAACATACAAAAGTCCAAATGCAATGTTGGGTGTGTCCAATGCTATGTTGGGTGTGTCCAATGCTATGTTGGGTGTGTCCAATGCTATGTTGGGTGTGTCCAATGCTATGTTGGGTGTGTCCAATGCAATGTTGGGTGTGTCCAATGCTATGTTGGGTGTGTCCAATGCAATGTTGGGTGTGTCCAATGCTATGTTGGGTGTGTCCAATGCAATGTTGGGTGTGTCCAATGCTATGTTGGGTGTGTCCAATGCTATGTTGGGTGTGTCCAATGCTATGTTGGGTGTGTCCAATGCAATGTTGGGTGTGTCCAATGCTATGTTGGGTGTGTCCAATGCAATGTTGGGTGTGTCCAATGCTATGTTGGGTGTGTCCAATGCAATGTTGGGTGTGTCCAATGCTATGTTGGGTGTGTCCAATGCTATGTTGGGTGTGTCCAATGCTATGTTGGGTGTGTCCAATGCAATGTTGGGTGTGTCCAATGCTATGTTGGGTGTGTCCAATGCTATGTTGGTTGTGTCCAATGCTATGTTGGGTGTGTCCAATGCAATGTTGAGTGTGTCCAATGCCATGTTGGGTGTGTCCAATGCCATGTTGGGTGTGTCCAATGCAATGTTGAGTGTGTCCAATGCCATGTTGGGTGTGTCCAATGCTATGTTGGGTGTGTCCAATGCTATGTTGGGTGTGTCCAATGCTATGTTGGGTGTGTCCAATGCTATGTTGGGTGTGTCCAATGCAATGTTGGGTGTGTCCAATGCAATGTTGGGTGTGTCCAATGCCATGTTGGGTGTGTCCAATGCAATGTTGAGTGTGTCCAATGCCATGTTGGGTGTGTCCAATGCTATGTTGGGTGTGTCCAATGCTATGTTGGGTGTGTCCAATGCTATGTTGGGTGTGTCCAATGCAATGTTGGGTGTGTCCAATGCTATGTTGGGTGTGTCCAATGCTATGTTGGGTGTGTCCAATGCTATGTTGGGTGTGTCCAATGCTATGTTGGGTGTGTCCAATGCAATGTTGGGTGTGTCCAATGCTATGTTGGGTGTGTCCAGTGCTATGCTAGGTGTGTCCAAGTTGTGATTCTATATTACTTGTGTTAATATGTAACTTGTGATCTGTTAAGAGCTTCCTCTTGAAGACAATAAACATAAATCAATCAATCAACCAACCAACAAATCAATCAATTTATCAATCAACCAATCACTCTGGTGTGTCCAGTCTTACCGGTTTATGTACTGCATGATGTTGCCAGGCCAGGCTAGCTGAACCTTCAGCTGTCCTCTGTGCTCCACAAAGAAGTCGACCAGTGTCCTGGTAACCGTGGCCGAGGTATGGAAGAAGAAGGCAGGGATCCAGAGTATGGCCCCGTCCAGCTTCTTCAGACTCAGGAAGAAGTTGTTCCTGTCCTGGAGGGTCAGCAGGTTGTTGTAGTACTTCTCCAGGATGCTGGGGTTAAAGGTCGTGAGGTTGGTCCTCCGCCCCACGTCCCGGCGGAAGATCTCAGTGGGAGCGAAGTTGCAGCGGAAGACGAAGTCAAACTTCTCGATCTCGGGACCACAACGACTCCCTGTGAGGACGCCGCTGTTCCCCACCACGGCACACACATTGTAGTGCTTGTTGACGATGGGAGAGGCCTCGGGAAGCAGGGACTTGAAGTTCTCTCCGATAGAGAAGACGTACTTGTGGCTGGAGTAGTCATAGTGCATCAGCTGACCCACGCGCACGCTGCTCCGGGTCAGGGTGAAGTTGTGGGCGATGTCGATGTGCTGAGAGATCTCTTTTCTGGAAGAGATGGAGAGATCAGAATAGGTGGGGGAAATGTTAGGCTACATTCCAAATCGCACCCTATGTCCTATGTAGTGTACTTCATTTGATCAGGACCCCTATGGGAGATATAAGAAAGTTCAGGAAATATATACAGTACCAGTCAAAAGTTTCAAATACACCTACTCATTCAAGGGTTTTTCTTAATTTTTTACTATTTTCTACATTGTAGAAATAATAGTGAATACATCAAAACTATGAAATGACACATATGGAATTGTGGAGTAACCAAAAAAGTGTTAAACAAATCAAAATATATTTTATATTTGAGATTCTTCAAAGTAGCCACCCTTTGCATTGATGACATCTTTGCACACTCTTGGCATTCTCTCAACCAGCTTCATGAGGAATGTTTTTCCAACAGTCTTGAAGGAGTTCACACATATGCTGAGCACTTGCTGGCTGCTTTTTCTTCACTCTGCGGTCCAACTCATCCCAAACCTTCTCAATTTTGCTGAGGTCAGGTGATTGTGAAATAGCCCTTACACAGCCTGGAGGTGTGTTTTGGGTCATTTTCCTGTTGAAAAACAAATGATAGTCCCACAAAGCGCAAACCAGATCCTCATTGACGCACTAAATTCCCATAGAAATTGGATTCATAGAACTGTCATTGTCATTGAAAGCAAGTCTAATAAGCGGTAGATCTGTCCTATGTGCGCTATTTCTATGTTTCCCGTTCTTAAGTTTAGTTTTTGTGTACTTTAGGTTTTGTAAGCCAGCTTTAAACAGCTGAAAATACAATATTTTTGGTTATGGAAAATATATTTCACAGCGGTTTAGATTGTACAATGATTCTCTATTGTCAAATAAACTGAAAGTAGGCAAACTATTAGAATATGAGCAACCAGGAAAAGGCAGAGCGATTTCTGCATATTGCACCTTCAAGAAGTGTCCATGTTGTCTGCCTTCTCCTCCACCAGTGGTAGCGTCCCACTCCCCCACCCCTTGCACACTAGGAACCCCAAAATAAATGCCTGGTGACCTATGGAGGGTCTTACTGAATCCTGTATGCATGGAACTTGCTAACTCTCCTTACGATCCAGTAATATCAATCAAATTCAATCAAATCTATTTATAAAGCACTTTTTACACCAGCAGATAATACATAAACAACACTCCCTCCTAAAACCACTCCTAAACTCTCCTAAACAACACTCCCTCCTAAAACCACTCCTAAACTCTCCTAAACAACATTCCCTCCTAAAACCACTCCTAAACTCTCCTGAACAACACTCCCTCCTATAACCACTCCTAAACTCTCCTAAACAACATTCCCTCCTAAACACTCCTAAACTCTCCTAAACAACACTCCCTCCTAAAACCACTCCTAAACTCTCCTGAACAACACTCCCTCCCAAAACCACTCCTAAACTCTCCTGAAACAACATTCCCTCCTAAAACCACTCCTAAACTCTCCTAAACAACACTCCCTCCCAAAACCACTCCTAAACTCTCCTGAACAACATTCCCTCCTAAAACCACTCCTAAACTCTCCTAAACAACACTCCCTCCCAAAACCACTCCTAAACTCTCCTGAA
Organism: Oncorhynchus tshawytscha; assembly: GCF_018296145.1. Taxonomy (NCBI): domain Eukaryota; kingdom Metazoa; phylum Chordata; class Actinopteri; order Salmoniformes; family Salmonidae; genus Oncorhynchus; species Oncorhynchus tshawytscha. The sequence continues at coordinate 6,845,627 of NC_056437.1, forward strand.
CAACATTCCCTCCTAAAACCACTCCTAAACTCTCCTAAACACTCCCTCCCAAAACCACTCCTAAACTCTCCTGAACAACATTCCCTCCTAAAACCACTCCTAAACTCTCCAAAACAACACTCCCTCCCAAAACCACTCCTAAACTCTCCTGAACAACATTCCCTCCTAAAACCACTCCTAAACTCTCCTAAACAACACTCCCTCCTAAACACTCCTAAACTCTCCTAAACAACACTCCCTCCTAAAACCACTCCTAAACTCTCCTGAACAACACTCCCTCCCAAAACCACTCCTAAACTCTCCTAACAACATTCCCTCCTAAAACCACTCCTAAACTCTCTAAACAACACTCCCTCCCAAAACCACTCCTAAACTCTCCTGAACAACATTCCCTCCTAAAACCACTCCTAAACTCTCCTAAACAACACTCCCTCCCAAAACCACTCCTAAACTCTCCTGAACAACATTCCCTCCTAAAACCACTCCTAAACTCTCCTAAACAACACTCCCTCCCAAAACCACTCCTAAACTCTCCTGAACAACATTCCCTCCTAAAACCACTCCTAAACTCTCCTAAACAACACTCCCTCCCAAAACCACTCCTAAACTCTCCTGAACAACATTCCCTCCTAAAACCACTCCTAAACTCTCCTAAACAACACTCCCTCCCAAAAACCACTCCTAAACTCTCCTGAACAACATTCCCTCCTAAAACCACTCCTAAACTCTCCTAAACAACATTCCCTCCTAAACACTCCTAAACTCTCCTAAACAACACTCCCTCCTAAAACCACTCCTAAACTCTCCTGAACAACACTCCCTCCCAAAACCACTCCTAAACTCTCCTGAACAACATTCCCTCCTAAAACCACTCCTAAACTCTCCTAAACAACACTCCCTCCCAAAACCACTCCTAAACTCTCCTGAACAACATTCCTCCTAAAACCACTCCTAAACTCTCCTAAACAACACTCCCTCCCAAAACCACTCCTAAACTCTCCTGAACAACATTCCCTCCTAAAACCACTCCTAAACTCTCCTAAACAACACTCCCTCCCAAAACCACTCCTAAACTCTCCTGAACAACATTCCCTCCTAAAACCACTCCTAAACTCTCCAAAACAACACTCCCTCCCAAAACCACTCCTAAACTCTCCTGAACAACATTCCTCCTAAAACCACTCCTAAACTCTCCTAAACAACATTCCCTCCTAAACACTCCTAAACTCTCCTAAACAACATCCCTCCTAAAACCACTCCTAAACTCTCCTGAACAACACTCCCTCCCAAAACCACTCCTAAACTCTCCTGAACAACATTCCCTCCTAAAACCACTCCTAAACTCTCCTAAACAACACTCCCTCCCAAAACCACTAAACTCTCCTGAAACAACATTCCCTCCTAAAACCACTCCTAAACTCTCCTAAACAACATTCCCTCCCAAAACCACTCCTAAACTCTCCTGAACAACATTCCCTCCTAAACCACTCCTAAACTCTCCTAAACAACACTCCCTCCTAAAACCACTCCTAAACTCTCCTAAACAACATTCCCTCCTAAAACCACTCCTAAACTCTCCTGAACAACACTCCCTCCCAAAACCACTCCTAAACTCTCCTGAACAACATTCCCTCCCAAAACCACTCCTAAACTCTCCTAAACAACACTCCCTCCCAAAACCACTCCTAAACTCTCCTGAACAACATTCCCTCCTAAAACCACTCCTAAACTCTCCTGAACAACATTCCCTCCTAAACACTCCTAAACTCTCCTAAACAACATTCCTCCTAAAACCACTCCTAAACTCTCCTGAACAACATTCCCTCCTAAACCACTCCTAAACTCTCCTGACAACATTCCCTCCTAAAACCACTCCTAAACTCTCCTAAACAACACTCCCTCCCAAAACCACTCCTAAACTCTCCTAAACACTCCTAAACAACATTCCCTCCTAAAACCACTCCTAAACTCTCCTAAACAACATTCCCTCCCAAAACCACTCCTAAACACTCCTAAACAACATTCCCTCCTAAAACCACTCCTAAACACTCCTAAACAACATTCCCTCCTAAAACCACTCCTAAACTCTCCTAAACAACATTCCCTCCTAAAACCACTCCTAAACACTCCTGAACAACATTCCCTCCTAAAACCATTCCTAAACACTCCTGAACAACATTCCCCCCCAAAACCAATCCTAAACACTCCTAAACAACATTCCCTCCTAAAACCACTCCTAAACACTCCTGAACAACATTCCCTCCTAAAACCACTCCTAAACACTCCTGAACAACATTCCCTCCCAAAACCACTCCTAAACACTCCTGAACAACATTCCCTCCCAAAACCACTCCTAAACTCTCCTAAACAACATTCCCTCCTAAAACCACTCCTAAACTCTCCTAAACAACATTCCCTCCCAAAACCACTCCTAAACACTCCTGAAACAACATTCCCTCCCAAAACCACTCCTAAACTCCCTAAACAACATTCCCTCCTAAAACCACTCCTAAACTCTCCTAAACAACATTCCCTCCTAAAACCACTCCTAAACACTCCTAAACAACATTCCCTCCTAAAACCACTCCTAAACTCTCCTAAACAACATTCCCTCCTAAAACCACTCCTAAACACTCCTAAACAACATTCCCTCCTAAAACCACTCCTAAACTCTCCTAAACAACATTCCCTCCCAAAACCAGTCCTAAACTCTCCTGAGCAACATTCCCTCCCAAAACCACTCCTAAACTCTCCTAAACAACATTCCCTCCTAAAACCACTCCTAAACTCTCCTAAACAACATTCCCTCCCAAAACCACTCCTAAACTCTCCTAAACAACATTCCCTCCCAAAACCACTCCTAAACACTCCTAAACAACATTCCCTCCTAAAACCATTCCTAAACACTCCTAAACAACATTCCCCCTAAACACTCCTGAACAACATTCCCTCCTAAAACCACTCCTAAACACTCCTAAACAACATTCCCTCCTAAAACCACTCCTAAACACTCCTAAACAACATTCCCTCCTAAAACCACTCCTAAACACTCCTAAACAACATTCCCTCCTAAAACCACTCCTAAACACTCCTAAACAACATTCCCTCCTAAAACCACTCCTAAACTCTCCTAAACAACATTCCCTCCTAAAACCACTCCTAAACACTCCTAAACAACATTCCCTCCTAAAACCACTCCTAAACTCTCCTAAACAACATTCCCTCCCAAAACCACTCCTAAACTCTCCTAAACAACATTCCCTCCCAAAACCACTCCTAAACACTCCTAAACAACATTCCCTCCTAAAACCACTCCTAAACACTCCTGAACAACATTCCCTCCTAAAACCACTCCTAAACTCTCCTAAACAACATTCCCTCCTAAAACCACTCCTAAACTCTCCTAAACAACATTCCCTCCTAAAACCACTCCTAAACACTCCTAAACAACATTCCTCCTAAAACCACTCCTAAACTCTCCTAAACAACATTCCCTCCCAAAACCAGTCCTAAACTCTCCTAAACAACATTCCCTCCCAAAACCACTCCTAAACTCTCCTAAACAACATTCCCTCCTAAAACCACTCCTAAACTCTCCTAAACAACATTCCCTCCTAAAACCACTCCTAAACACTCTAAACAACATTCCCTCCTAAAACCACTTCCTAAACTCTCCTAAACAACATTCCCTCCTAAACACTCCTAAACAACATTCCCTCCTAAACCACTCCTAAACTCTCCTAAACAACATTCCCTCCCAAAACCACTCCTAAACACTCCTGAACAACATTCCCTCCTAAAACCACTCCTAAACACTCCTAAACAACATTCCCTCCTAAAACCACTCCTAAACACTCCTAAACAACATTCCCTCCTAAACCACTCCTAAACTCTCCTAAACAACATTCCCTCCTAAAACCACTCCTAAACACTCCTAAACAACATTCCCCCTAAACACTCCTGAACAACATTCCCTCCTAAACCACTCCTAAACTCTCCTAAACAACATTCCCTCCCAAAACCACTCCTAAACACTCCTGAACAACATTCCCTCCTAAAACCACTAAACACTCCTAAACAACATTCCCTCCTAAAACCACTCCTAAACACTCCTAAACAACATTCCCTCCTAAAACCACTCCTAAACTCTCCTAAACAACATTCCCTCCTAAAACCACTCCTAAACACTCCTAAACAACATTCCCTCCTAAAACCACTCCTAAACACTCCTGAACAACATTCCCTCCTAAAACCACTCCTAAACACTCCTGAACAACATTCCCTCCTAAAACCACTCCTAAACACTCCTAAACAACATTCCCTCCTAAAACCACTCCTAAACTCTCCTAAACAACATTCCCTCCTAAAACCACTCCTAAACTCTCCTAAACAACATTCCCTCCAAAACCACTCCTAAACACTCCTAAACAACATTCCCTCCTAAAACCACTCCTAAACACTCCTAAACAACATTCCCTCCTAAAACCACTCCTAAACACTCCTAAACAACATTCCCTCCTAAACCACTCCTAAACACTCCTGAACAACATTCCCTCCCAAAACCACTCCTAAACTCTCCTAAACAACATTCCCTCCTAAAACCACTCCTAAACTCTCCTAAACAACATTCCCTCCTAAAACCACTCCTAAACACTCCTAAACAACATTCCCCCCTAAAACCACTCCTAAACACTCCTAAACAACATTCCCTCCTAAAACCACTCCTAAACACTCCTAAACAACATTCCCTCCTAAAACCACTCCTAAACACTCCTAAACAACATTCCCTCCCAAAACCAGTCCTAAACTCTCCTAAACAACATTCCCTCCCAAAACCACTCCTAAACTCTCCTAAACAACATTCCCTCCTAAAACCACTCCTAAACTCTCCTAAACAACATTCCCTCCCAAAACCACTCCTAAACTCTCCTAAACAACATTCCCTCCTAAAACCATTCCTAAACACTCCTAAACAACATTTCCCCTAAACACTCCTGAACAACATTCCCTCCTATACCACTCCTAAACTCTCCTAAACAACATTCCCTCCCAAAACCACTCCTAAACACTCCTGAACAACATTCCCTCCTAAAACCACTCCTAAACACTCCTAAACAACATTCCCTCCTAAAACCACTCCTAAACACTCCTAAACAACATTCCCTCCTAAAACCACTCCTAAACACTCCTAAACAACATTCCCTCCTAAAACCACTCCTAAACACTCCTAAACAACATTCCCCCTAAAACCACTCCTAAACACTCCTAAACAACATTCCCTCCCAAAACCAGTCCTAAACTCTCCTGAGCAACATTCCCTCCCAAAACCACTCCTAAACTCTCCTAAACAACATTCCCTCCTAAAACCACTCCTAAACACTCCTAAACAACATTCCCTCCCAAAACCACTCCTAAACTCTCCTAAACAACATTCCCCTCCCAAAACCACTCCTAAACACTCCTAAACAACATTCCCTCCTAAAACCACTCCTAAACACTCCTGAACAACATTCCCTCCTAAAACCACTCCTCCTAAACAACATTCCTTCCTAAACCACTCCTAAACTCTCCTAAACAACATTCCCTCCTAAAACCACTCCTAAACACTCCTAAACAACATTCCCTCCTAAAACCACTCCTAAACACTCCTAAACAACATTCCCTCCTAAAACCACTCCTAAACTCTCCTAAACAACATTCCCTCCTAAAACCAGTCCTAAACTCTCCTAAACAACATTCCCTCCCAAACCACTCCTAAACTCTCCTAAACAACATTCCCTCCTAAAACCACTCCTAAACTCTCCTAAACAACATTCCCTCCCAAAACCACTCCTAAACTCTCCTAAACAACATTCCCTCCCAAAACCACTCCTAAACACTCCTAAACAACATTCCCTCCTAAAACCATTCCTAAACACTCCTAAACAACATTCCCCCTAAACACTCCTGAACAACATTCCCTCCTATACCACTCCTAAACTCTCCTAAACAACATTCCCTCCCAAAACCACTCCTAAACACTCCTGAACAACATTCCCTCCTAAAACCACTCCTAAACACTCCTAAACAACATTCCCTCCTAAAACCACTCCTAAACACTCCTAAACAACATTCCCTCCTAAAACCACTCCTAAACTCTCCTAAACAACATTCCCTCCTAAAACCACTCCTAAACACTCCTAAACAACATTCCCTCCTAAAACCACTCCTAAACTCTCCCAAAACCACTCCTAAACACTCCTAAACAACATTCCCCCTAAACACTCCTGAACAACATTCCCTCCTAAAACCACTCCTAAACACTCCTAAACAACATTCCCTCCCAAAACCACTCCTAAACACTCCTAAACAACATTCCTCCTAAAACACTCCTAAACACTCCTGAACAACATTCCCTCCTAAAACCACTCCTAAACACCCCTGAACAACATTCCCTCCTAAAACCACTCCTAAACACTCCTAAACAACATTCCCTCCTAAAACCACTCCTAAACACTCCTGAACAACATTCCCTCCTAAAACCACTCCTAAACACTCCTAAACAACATTCCTCCTAAAACCACTCCTAAACATCCTAAACAACATTCCCTCCTAAAACCACTCCTAAACACTCCTGAACAACATTCCCTCCTAAAACCATTCCTAAACACTCCTAAACAACATTCCCTCCCAAACACACTCCTGAACAACATTCCCTCCTAAAACCACTCCTAAACACTCCTAAACAACATTCCCTCCTAAAACCATTCCTAAACTCTCCTAAACAACATTCCCTCCCAAAACCACTCCTAAACACTCCTGAACAACATTCCCTCCTAAAACCATTCCTAAACACTCCTAAACAACATTCCCCCTAAACACTCCTGAACAACATTCCCTCCTATACCACTCCTAAAAACACCTAAACAAAATTCCCTCCTAAACCACACCAAAACAACATTCCCTCCTAAACCATTCCTAAAAACAGCTACTCAACATTCCCTACTAAACCACTCCTAAACACTCCGAAACAACATTCCCTCCTAAACAACATTCCCTCTGAAACACTCCTAAACAACATTCCCTCCTAAACCATTCTTAAAAACACCTAAACAACATTCCTCTTAAACTACTCTTAAAAACACAAACAATATTCCTCCTAAACAGCATTCCTCTTAAACTACTCCTAAAAACTCCAAAATAATATTCCTCATAAACTACTCCTAAACACCCCGAAACAACATTCCTCATAAACTACTCCTAAACACTCCTCAATAATATTCCTCCTAAACAACATTCCTCTTAAACTATTTCTAAACACTCCTAAACAATATTCCTCAAAAACTACTCCTAAACAACATTCCTCTTAAAATATTCTTAAACACTCCTAAACAACATTCTCTCCTAACACTCCATAGCTTATTGCCTGGTCTAATCTCGGCACCCAGAACCAAATCTGCTTCTATCATTTTAATATTAAGGTTTGTCACCAGAGACCAAGCCTGGTCTAAAGTTAGTCTGCTTCGATGAGCCTGGCGTGGGTCATGTTCATTAGGCCCCCCAAAAGGTTTTGAAAAAGGAAGGTCACTACCTTAATGTGTCCAATAACAACACTATTTTCTGATGTAAAACGTTTTGCAACGTTAGTGCTTAATGAATAGGAACCAACTGTATCCTATAGACTACTTCACCTATGTTCTGTGAAAGCTGTTCTGTTACAGCGTTAAAACGTTTTGCAACGTTAGCGCGTGCTGAACAGCATCCAGATGTATCCTATAGACTACTTCACCTATGTTCTGTGAAAGCTGTTCTGTTACAGCGTTAAAACGTTTTGCAACGTTAGCGCGTGCTGAACAGCATCCAGATGTATCCTATAGACTACTTCACCTATGTTCTGTGAAAGCTGTTCTGTTAAAACGTTTTGCAACGTTAGTGCTTAATGAATAGAAACCAACTGTATCCTATAGGCTACTTCACCTATGTTCTGTGAAAGCTGTTCTGTTACAGCGTTAAAACGTTTTGCAACGTTAGCAGCATCCAGATGTATCCTATAGACTACTTCACCTATGCTGAACAGCATCCAGATGTATCCTATAGACTACTTCACCTATGTTCTGTGAAAGCTGTTCTGTTAAAACGTTTTGCAACGTTAGTGCTTAATGAATAGAAACCAACTGTATCCTATAGGCTACTTCACCTATGTTCTGTGAAAGCTGTTCTGTTACAGCGTTAAAACGTTTTGCAACGTTAGCGCGTGCTGAACAGCATCCAGATGTATCCTATAGACTACTTCACCTATGTTCTGTGAAAGCTGTTCTGTTATAGCGCCATTTGGAAGTGTTCTCCTGGATGATCTCGTTTAGGGCCTTGGTCAGAGGGGTGAAGGCTGGGTCCAGGTACTTCATGGCCAGCTGAGACCTGTGGACAGAGGCAAACACATTGATACATTGGTTGGATGATATTCTGGTGGCATTGTACTTGTGAAGGGAGGCGACTGTGGCTGTGGGGATAAAACATGGAGAGTTATGGAACTGAGGTGTGAGAGATTGTTTTACATGTACAGTATGGTTAGTATGCCAAGTTAAATAAAGGTTAAATAAAATGTTAAATAAAAATGATTGATTTCCAAATGGCATCCTATTGTCTATATAGGGCCTATTGGGCTTCATTAAATACTACCCGCAAAACACCAGTCTCAACGTCAACAATGAAGAGGTGACTCCGGGATGCTGACCTTCTAGGAAGAGTTGCAAAGAAAAAGCCATATCTCAGACTGGCAAAAAAAGAAGAAAAGATTAAGATGGGCAAAAGAACACAGACACTGGAAAGAGGAACTCTGCCTAGAAGGCCAGCATCCCGGAGTCGCCTCTTCACTGTTGACGTTGAGACTGGACAGAGGAACTCTGCCTAGAAGGCCAGCATCTCGGAGTCGCCTCTTCACTGTTTACGTTGAGACTGGTGTTTTGCGGGTACTATTTAATGAAGCTACCAGTTGAGGACTTGTGGCAGGACCTCTGGCAGTCTCTATGGGGGTGCCACAGGGTTCAATTCTTGGACCGACTCTCTTCTCTGTATACATCAATGAGGTCGCTCTTGCTGCTGGTGAGTCTCTGATTCACCTCTACGCAGACGACACCATTCTGTATACTTCCGGCCCTTCTTTGGACACTGTGTTAACAACCCTCCAGGCAAGCTTCAATGCCATACAACTCTCCTTCCGTGGCCTCCAATTGCTCTTAAATACAAGTAAAACTAAATGCATGCTCTTCAACCGATCGCTACCTGCACCTAACCGCCTGTCCAACATCACTACTCTGGACGGCTCTGACTTAGAATACGTGGACAACTACAAATACTTAGGTGTCTGGTTAGACTGTAAACTCTCCTTCCAGACCCATATCAAACATCTCCAATCCAAAGAAAAATCTAGAATTGGCTTCCTATTTCGCAACAAAGCATCCTTCACTCATGCTGCCAAACATACCCTTGTAAAACTGACCATCCTACCAATCCTCGACTTTGGCGATGTCATTTACAACATAGCCTCCAATACCCTACTCAACAAATTGGATGCAGTCTATCACAGTGCAATCCGTTTTGTCACCAAAGCCCCATATACTACCCACCATTGCGACCTGTACGCTCTCGTTGGCTGGCCCTCGCTTCATACTCGTCGCCAAACCCACTGGCTCCATGTCATCTACAAGACCCTGCTAGGTAAAGTCCCCCTTATCTCAGCTCGCTGGTCACCATAGCATCTCCCACCTGTAGCACACGCTCCAGCAGGTATATCTCTCTAGTCACCCCCAAAACCAATTCTTTCTTTGGCCGCCTCTCCTTCCAGTTCTCTGCTGCCAATGACTGGAACGAACTACAAAAATCTCTGAAACTGGAAACACTTATCTCCCTCACTAGCTTTAAGCACCAACTGTCAGAGCAGCTCACAGATTACTGCACCTGTACATAGCCCACCTATAATTTAGCCCAAACAACTACCTCTTTCCCAACTGTATTTAATTTTTATTTATTTATTTATTTTGCTCCTTTGCACCCCATTATTTTTATTTCTACTTTGCACATTCTTCCATTGCAAAACTACCATTCCAGTGTTTTACTTGCTATATTGTATTTACTTTGCCACCATGGCCTTTTTTGCCTTTACCTCCCTTCTCACCTCATTTGCTCACATTGTATATAGACTTGTTTATACTGTATTATTGACTGTATGTTTGTTTTACTCCATGTGTAACTCTGTGTCGTTGTATCTGTCGAACTGCTTTGCTTTATCTTGGCCAGGTCGCAATTGTAAATGAGAACTTGTTCTCAACTTGCCTACCTGGTTAAATAAAGGTAAAATAAATAAATAAATAAATAAAACTTGTGAGGCGTCTGTTTCTCAAACTAGACACTCTAATGTACTTGTCCTCTTGCTCAGTTGTGCACCGGGGCCTCCCACTCCTCTTTCTATTCTGGCTAGGGCCAGTTTGCGCTGTTCTGTGAAGGGAGTGGTACACAGCGTTGTACGAGATCTTCAGTTTCTTGGCAATTTCTCTCATGGAATAGCCTTCATTTCTCAGAACAAGAATAGACTGATAAGGTTCAGAAGAAAGTCTTTGTTTCGAGCCATTTTGAGCCTGTAATCGAACCCATAAATGCTGATGCTCCAGGTACTCAACTAGTCTGAAGAAGGTCAGTTTTATTGCTTCTTTAATCAGGACAACAGTTTTCAGCTGTGATAACATAATTGCAAACAGGTTTTCTAATGATCAATTAGCCTTTTAAAATGATAAACTTGGATTAGCTAACACAACGTGCCATTGGAACACAGGAGTGATGGTTGCTGATAATGGGCCTCTGTACACCTACGTAGATAGGCGTACAAAACTACAATATGCCGTTTCCAGCTACAATAGTAATTTACAACATTAACAATGTCTACATTGTATTTCTGATCAATTTGATGCTATATTATAATGGACAAATATGTGCTTTTCTTTCAAAAACAAGGACATTTCTAAATGACCCCAAACTTTTGAACAGTAGTGCATATAGTGGGAAGTTTACATACACCTTAGCCAAATACATTTAAACTCAGTTTTTCACAATTCCTGACATTTAATCCTAGTAAAAAATTCCCTGTCTTAGGTCAGTTAGGATCATCACTTTATTTTAAGAATGTGAAATGTCAGAATAATAGTAGAGAGAATGATTTATTTCAGCTTTGATATCTTTCATCACATTCCCAGTGGGTCAGAAGTTTACATACACTCAATTAGTATTTGGTAGCATTGCCTTTAAATTGTTAAACTTGGGTCAAATGTTTCGGGTAGGCTTCCACAAGCTTCCCACAATAAGTTGGGTGAATTTTGGCCCATTCATCCTGACAGAGCTGGAGTAACTGAGTCAGGTTTGTAGGCCTCCTTGCTCGCACATGCTTTTTCAGTTCTGCCCAAACATTTTCTATAGGATTGAGGTCATGGCTTTGTGATGGCCACTCCAATACTTGACTTTGTTGTCCTTAAACCGTTTTGCCACAACTTTGGAAGTATGCTTGGGGTCATTGTTAATTTTGAAGACCCATTTGCGACCAATCTTTAACTTCCTGACTGATGTCTTCAGATGTTGCTTCAATATATCCACATCATTTTCCATCATCATGATGCCATCTATTTTGTGAAGTAGACCAGTCCCTCCTGCAACGAAGCACCCCCACAACATGATGCTGCCACCCCTGTGCTTCACGGTTGGGATGTTGTTCTTCGGCATGCAAGCCTCCCCCTTTTTCCTCCAAACATAACGATGGTCATTATGGCCAAACTGTTCTATTTTTGTTTCATCAGACATTTCTCCAGAAAGTACCATCTTTGTCCCCATGTGCAGTTGCAAACCATAGTCTGGCTTTTTTATGGCGGTTTTGGAGCAGTGGCTTCTTGGTTATGTCGATATAGGACTCGTTTTACTGTGGATATATATACTTTTGTACCTGTTTCCTCCAGCATCTTCACAGGGTCCTTTGTTGTTGTTCTGGGATTGATTTGCACTTTTCGCACCAAAGTAAGTTCATCTCTAGGAGAGAGAACACGTCTTCTTCCTGAGCGGTATGACGGCTACGTGGTCCCATGGTGTTTATACTTGCATACTATTGTTTGTACAGATGAACGTGGTACCTTCAGGCGTTTGGAAATTGCTCCCAAGGATGAACCAGACTTTTTCTGAGGTCTTGGCTGATTTCTTTTGATTTTCCCATAATGTCAAGCAAAGAGGCACTGAGTTTGAAGGTAGGCCTTGAAATACATCCACAGGTACACCTCCAATTGACTCAAATTATGTCAAATAGCCTATCAGAAGCTTCTAAAGCCATGTTATCATTTTCTGGAATGTTCCAAGCTGTTTAAAGGCACAGTCAACTTAATGTATGTAAACTTTGTGATACAGTGAATTTTAAGTGAAATAATCTGTCTGTAAACAATTGTTGGAAAAATGACTTGTATCATGCACAAAGTAGATGTCCTAACCGACTTGCCAAAACTATAGTTTGTTAACAAGTAATTTGTGGAGTGGTTTAAAAACGAGTTTTAATGATTCCAACCTAAGTGTATTTCAACTTCGACTTCATCTGTATATATATATATGTTTAGTTTATGTGGAGAGGAAGGGAGGGCATCCAATGATACAGCCTGATACACCTTGGTTTCAACAAAGCGGGGTATGATTACAGGGTGGAAATGAATTTACCGCCACATTTAAATCAGAACCAAGGACAGCTCCCTTGAGCGAGCCAGAGAACACAGCAGCCAGTGGCTATTGCGTCACAGCTGGACGTTCAGGACCTCTCTAGCTGAGCATCATAACACAGGGGCCTTGTGACAAAGCCTTCACAGCAGTACGATCATTACAACATGCGCTGTGCTTCTTGTTCATGACCAGATAGGATTAAATTCGGCTGTATTTCCGACCGGTGAGCTGGCTTGTTGTTGTATTCATTAATTTGGCTGAGATTCGACCTTGATATCAGGCTGAATAAAAAAAACTGTGACATGCGGTAAATTCAATAATCGTGGGAAATATGGAGACGTTGATTATTGATATGACCTTAGAATATGACGAGAGAACCGACAGAGGCGTCGTTATATTTATTCTGTGACAGTATAGGCCTTTTGGTTTGTGGTGTAGCCGATTGTAGGCTAGCAGCCTATGACACAAGCCCCCCTAATATGAAGCCCCCCCCTGCTATTCTGGAAATAAAAACACACCATGATATGTTGCATGATAATAAAGACCGTTACGTGTATGTATATGCTACAAGAACGTAAAACCGCACACTTCAGCAGGCTATTGCCTACGCACATAGCACACATTTCTATTGCGAGATGTTATTGTAATACTTACCGAAATCCGGTATGAAACATATACATCCGAGAACCCCCTGAACTTGCGTATTTGGGGTTCGTGAATAGAAAATCTTTTTTTATTGACACGTAGCTGATCAATGAGAGTATGAGCAGAGCAACACTGAGCATCACCAACCCCAGGACGCTCGCTATGCGGACCATATTTCCGAGTTGACATTCCCGTCTGTGCAACGACAAGGACAGCTATGTTGCTATTCAGCGGAGGAGAAGCGACATGTCGGTTGGCCTGTCATATTTGATTTTATACCCAGAGACAGTCAGATAGAATATGAAAGAGGTAGCGACAGGCAGCATCTGAAAGGGTTCTTGTTTTGAAGGTATGTCTCTGTTTCTTGGCTCAGAGCGGTTCTCATTCTCCCGGTGCACCGGTCCTGCTCGGTTTTGGCTAGAAGGGATACAGCTTTTGTCAAAATGGACTTTTCGTAGCAGGTTTAGGAGAATTTACGCTACAAGTTGTTTTACCTGCCCCAAAGATAGGATAATTAACGTGGCAGGTTAGGATAATTAAGTTAAAGTTAGGAAAAGGGTTAGGGTTAGCTAAAATGAAACAATTTTTTTTTGACAAAAGCTGTATCCCATGTAGACATGAGAGTCCTGCTTGTTCCATTCCATCCCCTCGCTGCGAACATAGATCCAGAAGTAATAATGGCGCAGGGAGATGCATGCATTATGAATCGAATGAATGAACCTTACCAGATGCTTAATAAAGAACCAGTGAACTTGTCAATTAAATAAACAAAAGCGTTCAGTCCGATGGGTACACAACAAAGTAGGTTCAATGGGTTAGCCACTAACCATGCAGCTGACTTTAATAAACAACCAGAAACAACTACTGATTTTCAGGTTCATTATAAAAAAAATAAAGTTATTTCAGAATATTTGGGCAAGTTAACTGATTGATTCTGCTTTGTAGCATACCGGTAGGCTACCACAAAGGGTTACTTATAATCTGTGTTGCAAAACCGCATGAATTATGTCCTGTTAAACCTGTGTAACAGTATAACTTTAGACCATCCCCTCGCCCATACCCGGGCGCGAACTAGGGACCCTCTGCACACATCAACAACAGTCACCCACGAAGCATCGTTACCCATCGCTCCACAAAAGCCGCAACCCTTTCCCGAGCAAGGGGAACTACTACTTCAAGGTCTCAGAGCAAGTGACGTCACCGATTGAAACGCTATTTAGCGCGCACCACCGCTAACTAAGCTAGCCGTTTCACATCCGTTACACGTGCATGCCATTATATCACAACTGTCTATAGATCTGTTCCATGCGGTTTTGATGTTTATCTCGGTCATAAGGGTTCAAAGAGCACGTAGGCTCCAATAGGGTTATTCTGCCGTGGACTACAACTGTCCAATCAATACACAAATTGTTTTTGCTGTATGCTGACAAAAGTGGGGTTCAGTGGGGTTTCATGTGGATCAATATATTAAAGTGGTACGTACACTTTTTATATACAAAGTTATGTGGACGCACCTTAAAATTAGCGGATTCGGCTATTTCAGCCACGCCCATTGCCGACAGGTGTACATATAATCGAGCACACAGCCATGCAATCTCCATAGACAAACGTTGGCAGTAGAACGGCCTTGCTGATGAGCTCAGTGACTTTCAACGTGGCACCGTCATAATATGCCACCTTTCCAACAAGTCAGTTCGTCAAATTTCTGCCCCGGTCAACTGTAAGTGCTGTTATTATGAAGTGGAAACCTCTAGAAGCCACAGCGGCTCAGCCGTGAAGTGGTAAGCCCACACAAGCTCACAGAATGTGACCACCATGTTCTGAAGCGCGTAGCGCGTAACACTTGTCTCTTCTCGGTTGCAACACTCACTACCGAGTTCCAAATTGCCCCTGAAATGGGTTTCCATGGCCGAGCATACGCACACAAGCCTAAGATCACCATGCGTAAAGCCAAGCATCGGCTGGAGTGGTGGAAAGCTCGCCACCATTGGACTTTGGAGCAGTGGAAACACATTCTCTGGAGTGATGAATCAATCTTCACTATCTGGCAGTCCGACAGACGGATCTGCCTGGAGAACGCTACCTGCCCCAATGCATAGCGCCAACTGTAAAGTTTGGAGGAAGAAGAATAATGGTCTGTGGCTGCTTTTCATGGTTGGGGCTTGGCCCCTTAGTTCCCCTTAGAAGGGCAATCTTAATGCTACAGCATACAATGAAATTCTAGAGGATTCTGTGCTTTCAACTTGGTGACAACAGTTTGGCCCTTTCCTGTTTCAGCATGACGCCAACTGCGATGCAAGCCAAATCACTCAACATCAGTGCCCGACCTCACTAATGCTCTTGTGGCTGAATGGAAGCAAGTCTCCACAGCAATGTTCCAACATCTAGTGGAAAGCCTTCCCGGAAGAGTGGAGGCTGTTATAGCAGCAATGTTCCAAAATCTAGTGGAAAGCCTTCCCAGGAGAGTGGAGGCTGTTATAGCAGCAATGTTCCAACATCTAGAGGAAAGCCTTCCCAGAAGAGTGGAGGCTGTTCATGAAGTGCTTTGAGAGACTAGTCAAGGATTATATCACCTCTAAAGATGTACTCAAGAAGACAAAGGTAACTGAACTAAATGGCTATCACCCCGTAGCACTCCCCTCTGTCATCATGAAGTGCTTTGAGAGACTAGTCAAGGATCATATCACCTCTAAAGATGTACTCAAGAAGACAAAGGTAACTGAACTAAATGGCTATCACCCCGTAGCACTCACTTCTGTCATCATGAAGTGCTTTGAAATACTAGTCAAGGATCATACCACCTCTAATTTACCTGACACCCTAGACCCACTTCAATTTGCTTACCGCCCCAATAGATCCATAGACGGTGCAATTGCCATCGCACTGCACACTGCCCTATCCCATCTGGACAAGAGGAATACCTATGTAAGAATGCTATTTATCGACTATAGCTCAGCATTCAACACCATAGTACACTTCAAGCTCATCATTAAGCTCGAGGCCCTGGGTCTGAACCCCGCCTGTGCAACTGGGTCCTGGACTTCCTTACGGGCCTCCCCCAGGTGTTGAAACTAGGAAACAACACCTCCACTTCACTGATCCTCAACACTGGGGCCCCACAAGGGTTCGTTCTCAGCCCTCTCCTGTACTCCCTGTTCAACCATGACTGCGTGGTCACACACGCCTCCAACTCAAGTTTGCAGACGACACAACAGTAGTAGGCCTGATTACCAACAATGATGATGCAGCCTACAGGGAGGAAGTGAGGGCCCTGGGAGTGTAGTGCCAGGAACATAACCTCTCACTCAATGTCAACAAAACAAAGCAGCTGATCATGGACTTCAGGAAACAGCAAAGGGAGTACCCCTCTATCCATATCGATGGGACCGCAGGAGAGAAGGTGGAAAGCTTCAAATTCCTCGGCGTGCACTTCAGTGATGAAATGGTCCACCCACACACACAGTGTGGTGAAGAAGGCGCAACAGCGACTCTTCATTCTCAGGAGGCTGAAGTAATTTATCTTGGCACCTAAAACCCTCACAAACATTTACAGCTGCACAATTTATAGCATCCTGTCGGGCTGTATCACCGCCTGGTACGGCAACTACACCGCCCGTAACCACAGGGCTCTCCAGAGGGTGGTGCGGTCTGCCCAACGCTTATGGTTATTTGACCAAGAAGGAGAGTGATGGAGTGCTGCGTCAGATGACCTGGCCTCCACAATCCCCCGACCTCAACCAAAGCGAGATGGTTTTAGGATGAGTCGGACTGCTGAGTGAATGGAAAGCAGACAACAAGTGCTCAACATGTGGGAACTCCTTCAAGACTGTTGGAAAAACATTCCAGGTGAAGCTGGTTGAGAGAATGCCTAGAGTGTGCAAAGCTGTCAAGAAGGCAAAGGGTGGCTATTTAAAGAATCTCAAATATAAAATATATTTTGATTTGTTTAACACTTTTTTGGTTACTACATGATTCCATATGATATTTCATAGTTTTAACGTGTTCACTATTATTATACAATGTAGAAAATAGTACAAATTAATTAAGAAAAACCTTGAATGACTAGGTGTTCTAAAACCTTTGACCGGTAGTGTATATTCTTATTTCCATTGCTTACTTTAGATGTGTGTATATTGTGTGTGTTGTTGTGAATTGTTAGATATTACTTGTTAGAAATTACTGCACTGTTGGAACTAGAAACACAAGCATTTCGCTACATCTGCTAAACATGTGTATGTGACCAATAACATTTGATTTTGATTTGACCTCCTCATCCTCCTCCTCCTCCTCCCCCCTCTCGCCTCTCTTCCCCCTCTTGACCCCCTCACCAGATCAGTTTCTCTCTTGACTCATCTCTGGGTTTGAGACAATGGTAGTGAGCTGTAGAGCTTCAGCTAATCTCAGGTAACTTGATTACCTTTAGGGGATTACAATACATACAGCACATGGTTACTTTATCAGCACAAAATCAATGAAGTCAAGAGTGATGTCAAAAAAACAATGGAAAACTTTGAACGTTATAATGGTTTGGAATTCAAACATGTCTCCCTCTTTTGTTGAATCAGAGAGTACATTTATCACCAAACCACGTGACATCACAAATTCCTTTAAAGACTATTTCACGACCAAAGTGGAAAAGTTGAGAAATGAGTCCCACTGATAAAAGATTGTATCATGAATGAAAGGAAGTTTGACATTTTTGATGGGAAGTATGTTGCTATCTCTTTCTGATGATAGGGACAGATGATCTTGGAGTTCCACACCAATTTGTCATATTTTGAATAGGTGCTTGATGTGTGGGGTGTGCCCAGAAATCTGGAAAGCGTTAAAGGTCATTCCAGTACCTAAGGAAGAAAAATCTGCCTTCACTGGTCCAAATAGTCGCCCTATAAGCTTGGTGACTGTGTTAAATAAATTATGGGTTGTTTCTAATGTAATGATCTGATGACGAGTTTCCAGCATGCAAAAGGAGGGCATTTGGCCTTAGCGCAAATCACAGATGATTGGCTAAAGAGTATGGATGACAGGAAGTCAGATCATGAACTGTTGCTTATGTAAACTCAAATTTGATGGTTTTATGTCTGCCGCTCTCTCTTGGATGGAAAGCTTCCAGGAGGCCGAACGTTTTCTTTAATGCCAGCTTTTCGGACAGTAAAGATTTAACCTGTGGCGTTCCTCAAGGCAGCTGCCTAGGCCCATCTTTTCTAATGATTTTCAGTAATGAACAACGCAAGAGTGGTTATGTGTGCTGATGACGCTACAATGTACAGTATAGTACTGCATCGGTATATAATGAACTAACAGATGTACTCAGCAGAGAATTAACAATAGTGGGATAATATGAACAAATTGGTGTTGAATATTTCTAAAACAAAATGTATTGTATTTGGTCTAAGATATATGCTTACTGGTGACCCTCAATTAAAATGGGTAAGTTCATTGCAATAACAAGAAACTGTTCTGTGTATTTAACATCCAACATTCTGAATCAGGTGATTCAAGCTTTGGTTATATCACACTTAGAGTACTGGCCCTGGTCCTATCACACTTAGAGTACTGTCGAGTCATATGGTCAATCCCTGGTCCTATCACACTTAGAGTACTGTCCAGTCATATGGTCAATCCCTGGTCCTATCACACTTAGAGTACTGTCCAGTCATATGGTCAATCCCTGGTCCTATCACACTTAGAGTACTGTCTGGTTATATGGTCAATCCCTGGTCCTATCACACTTAGAGTACTGTCCAGTCATATGGTCATTCCCTGGTCCTATCACACTTAGAGTACTGTCCAGTCATATGGTCATTCCCTGGTCCTATCACACTTAGAGTACTGTCCCTGGTCCTATCACACTTAGAGTACTGTCCAGTTATATGGTCAATGCCTGGTTCTATCACACTTAGAGTACTGTCCAGTCATATGGTCAATCCCTGGTTCTATCACACTTAGAGTACTGTCCAGTTATATGGTCAATCCCTGGTTCTATCACATTTAGAGTACTGTCTGGTTATATGGTCAATCCCTGGTCCTATCACACTTAGAGTACTGTCCAGTTATATGGTCAATCCCTGGTCCTATCACACTTAGAGTACTGTCCCTGGTCCTATCACACTTAGAGTACTGTCCAGTCATATGGTCAATCCCTGGTCCTATCACACTTAGAGTACTGTCTGGTTATATGGTCAATCCCTGGTCCTATCACACTTAGAGTACTGTCCGGTTATATGGTTAATCCCTGGTCCTATCACACTTAGAGTACTGTCCGGTTATATGGTCAATCCCTGGTCCTATCACACTTAGAGTACTGTCCCTGGTCCTATCACACTTAGAGTACTGTCCAGTGATATGGTCAATCTCTGGTCCTATCACACTTAGAGTACTGTCCAGTTATATGGTCAATCCCTGGTCCTATCACACTTAGAGTACTGTCCAGTCATATGGTCAATCCCTGGTCCTATCACAGTTAGAGTACTGTCCAGTCATATGGTCAATCCCTGGTCCTATCACACTTAGAGTACTGTCCAGTTATATGGTCAATCCCTGGTCCTATCACACTTAGAGTACTGTCCAGTTATATGGTCAATCCCTGGTCCTATCACACTTAGAGTACTGTCCAGTCATATGGTCAATCCCTGGTCCTATCACAGTTAGAGTACTGTCCAGTCATATGGTCAATCCCTGGTCCTATCACACTTAGAGTACTGTCCAGTTATATGGTCAATCCCTGGTCCTATCACACTTAGAGTACTGTCCAGTTATATGGTCAATCCCTGGTCCTATCACACTTAGAGTACTGTCCAGTTATATGGTCAATCCCTGGTCCTATCACACTTAGAGTACTGTCCAGTTATATGGTTATCTGCAGCAAAGAAAGATTTAAAAAAAGCTCCAACTCTCTCAAAACATGGCTGCCAGACTAGCTCTATGCAAATGAATGTTGACCCAATGCATCGTAGTCTCTCATGACTTCCCATTGAAAGCAAATTACTATCCAGTCTAGATATATATACATATATATTTTTTGGAATGTAGCAATTTTCAAGAAACAAAAGTATTTTTCAAACGAATTAGTGTATACAAGCAACGAACTTCACCACCAAATCAGACAGGCACGTACAGGTCATCTGAGATCAAGGACAAATCTCCATCAATATACAGTAACATACAAAGCCATCACTAAATGGAAATCTTTACCAAATCACATTTCTCAGGCAAAAAGGAAACCTACCTTGAAGAAAACAATTTAAAAAACATCTAAATGCAATCGATCATATGACTGGACAGATACTCATCACATTGAATGTTAAATGTATTACATTTAAGGTATTTTAATTCTGTAATGTTTTCATTACATATGCTAGTAGTGTCTTAATGTAAAATGTAATTGTTTGTAATTGTTAGTTATGTGTTGAACCCCAGGAAGATTAGCTGATGTTATTGCGTCAGCGAATGGGGATCCCAGCACGTGCTTGTTTTCTAAGACAGAGGATTCATTGAGCAGGTTATGGGTATGTACCTGTGAAAGTGGTCAGTATAGGCTGCAGAATCTGTCCTAATGCTTTATACCCCATCCTCCCCTCTCTCCTCTCCTCTCTTTCCTCTCCTCTCCACTCTCTCCTCTCTCTGCTCCCCTCTCTCTCCTCTCTCCTCTCCTCTCTCCTCTCTCCGCTCCCCTCTCTCTCCTCTCTCCTATCTCATATCTCCCCTCTCTCGTATCTCATATCTCCTCTCTTTCCTCTCCTCTCTCTCTTCTCCACTCTCTCCTCTCTCTTTTCTCTTGGGGGACAAATGAGGCTCAGGCAGGGAGCAGCAGAGAGGGTGTGTGATCACCAGGGTTGCATTAGGGCTGTCTGAAATGTCTGTCCATGCTCGGACGCTCCTGTCACATTGTACTCTGTGCTCAATGGGCCAGAAGAAGAGGCTCTATGAATCGTCCATTAGCCCAGTTGGGTTAATGACCTGGCCAAACTGCTTCAAACTGCTTTCCAGCTAAATTGCCTACAACACGACACCATTCGTTTTGATGTCAGAACTCTGCAATCAGTGGTACCGTCCCAAACGGTTGCCTATGTCCTATATAGTACACTACAACCGTATTGGCCCTGATTAAAATTAGGGCACTATATAGAAAATAGCGTGCCGCTTGGACAAAGAGGGCTTCATAATTGTTCACTGGGCGGCGGTTCCTTTGTCTCAATCAAATGAGCGTGAAATTGCACTTCTCAGTTAGCCGTGTAAAGTAGCCTCACACAGTCAGCACAGAGTCGAGGCAAATGAAGGCCCTTCTGTCCTTACACGCACGCACACACACACACACACACACACACACACACACACACACACACACACACACACACACACACACACACACACACACACACACACACACACACACACACACACACACACACACACACACACACACACACACACACGCCCAGGTGCCCCCAGGAAGAAAGGACTTAAAGGTAGACTCAGTGAGATGATGTAATTTTGTTAAAATAAATACTAAGAGACACATTATAATATGTTCTTATATATTACAGTCTGAGACTATACCACTGGAGTGATACTGTACACGACTATTGTAATTGGCGATTTCAATATGATCTCAGTGAACATTGACAATTCAATGTTTTCTTTGGCTAGTTCAGAGCAGGAAGGACTTACTGTACTTTCTCCAGCCAAGGTCACATTGAAGAGTGAAGATTCCCCCAGACGGTAGATCATTGTAACTCCAGGGCCGGGCTGAGGGCTGTGGTACCTTCCTACTCCGAGGAGTAAATGGAGTTTTCATACAGTGCTTTGTTATTTCATGAATAGACAGCCGGGCCTTATCGACAATAGACAAAAGACAAGGAACTGTGGCATCAGTCATGGTTTAGAGGTGGACAGCTAAAATGGACTGAGCTATGGTCCAGAGGAAGGCCAGTGGACAGGGCCTTTAGCTGGCCGATATGGGGCTAAATGCTGGCTGTTTTTTTTGGGACGGGACAGGTGCTAAGATGAATGGACACATTAGGAGTGTGGAGATGGTCCTGGCTGGCTGCTGTAGCCATCCCCCTTAGCCTCCACCCTCAGCCCCTCAGCCACACCTCTCCCCCCTATGTGTTTTGATGCATGGCTGAAGGGTCAGTCACTGTGAGACCAATGGACTGGGGTGGGTGGACAGAGGGGGGGCAGAGAGTGGGGTGGGGGGGGCAGAGAGTGGAGAGGACAGACCGAGATGGGGGGCTGCTGTGGTTGCCAAGCAACGTGCTGACCAAGGGGAGCAGTGCCCTGATTGCAGTCACTCTGGATCAATTTCGGCGTGCGTAGAGCTGACCAGTATCAATCACCCTGACTCACAGGGGGAAAACTCATTCATTAGACGAGTTTTGGGGGGCAGGTGATGTTGAGGACAGAGAAAGAAAGAAAGAGCAGGGTGAAGGGAAATGAAAGTGAGTTCACAGCACCACAGCACCACAGTGGTTCAACACCAAAAGACACATAAATCTCCAGAGGGAGACAGTATTACATTTAGTTGTTGTCAGTGTCACTTTGTGACTATGATTGATGGAAGTACAGTACAGTTTTTTTTTTTTTTTAAATCCAGTGATTATTCTGAGTGCCAACGATAGTGTCAACTCAGAACTTTTATTCATGAGACAGTCATAGACGTTGCCATTAACACACAATAATATATTGTAGTGAATTGGAGGGGCAACAAGACAACACCCCAATGCCATTTTACACCAAGTGGTCTGAACCTCTTGACAAGGTCATGCTTCTATTTCATATACAGTCGAAAACCTTTTCCACATATGGTTACTTAACAGCCTTATTCTAAAATGGATTGAAAAAATAAACATGTTTCATCAATCTACACATCTATATATATATTTTTTTTTTTTGAAATGTTGGCAAATGTATAAATATATTTAAAAAGAAACAGAAAACCTTATTTACATAAGTATTCAGAACCTTTGTCCAGAGACTTGAAATTGAGCTCAAGTACATCCTGTTTCCAATGATCATCCTTGAGATGTTTCTACAACTTGATTGGAGTCCACCTGTGGTAAATTCACTTGATTGGACATGATTTGGAAAGGCACACACCTGTCTATAGTGCACCATATAGGGAATAGGGTGCCATGGGCCCTGGTCTAAAGTAGTGCACCATATAGGGAATAGGGTGCCATGGGCCCTAGTCTAAAGTAGTGCAGCATATAGGGAATAGGGTGCCATGGGCCCTGGTCTAAAGTAGTGCACTACATAGGGACTAGGGTGCCATGGGCCCTGGTCTAAAGTAGTGCACTACATAGGGACTAGGGTTCCCGCTGGTTGAATCAACGTGGAAATAGACGTAGAATAGACGTGCCATTTGGGACGCTCACTTAGTTTCCTCACACCTAAACAAAGTGCACCTAAAGCAATGCATTTCATTTCCAATTGCCAACCTGGCCTTCCCGGACCTATCCTCTCCTCCCTAGACCCATATTTGCTTACTGTTAGACAGGCTATGTTAAGCAACAAGACAGAGACAGAGAAGGAGACAGAGGCAGGCTTCCAATCAGGGCCTGGGTCTGAATGGTATTGAACGGACATTTTCATCCAGAGAAATGGAACCCAGCTCATCATTGAAAATAAATAAGGACTACATTAAATTACAGTGAGACCAACTAGGCAAGAGACGTAATGAGAATTTACATTGGCATTGACTCGTTTTCTTCACTTCATTTCTGAAATGTAATCTCACTGTTTTATTATATGAGGATAGATAAGAGGGATGGAGGAGATGGTACCTACACACACACACACGCAGGCGTGTGCTCACGCCACTCACTCACTCACACACACACACACACACACACACACACACACACACACACACACACACACACACACACACACACACACACACACACACACACACACACACACACACACACACACACACACACAGGGCCCCTATGTACAGTATGTACACACACACAGTAAGTAGCAGTATCAGCTCTGAAGAGGAATCTGTGAATCCATGATAACAATGACAGAGAAATCAGATTATCTCGAGAGACAATTAAGGCGGAAACAACATGGTTGTGAACAGAATTTGACCTGGACGCAGTCTGAAGACAAAGTTGAGGGAGATGAACTCGGAGAAACTGAAGATGGACCACAGGAAGATTGAGTTGTAGTGCGTCTACAGGACTGGAAAACCCACCACCTGCCCAGGTGACAGGCCCAGGTGACAGGCCCAGGCCGATATTCGCCAAGTTCCTGAGGTTCAAGGACAAGGTAGCGGTTCTGGAAAGAGCCAAGAACTTGAGGGGAGTGTACATCTTCCTCAACAAGTATTATCCTGAAGCTGTGCGCCAGAAGAGAAAATAACTATCCCGGCCACGAAAGCTGCCAGAGCGTGTGGGGACATTGCTCACATCTGATATGACCCGCATCCCAGAAGCCTGGAAGGAATGAGACAACCAAGCCTATGGGTTTGTAGCTTCAACCCCGCAGCACACACACACACACACACACACACACACACACACACACACACACACACACACACACACACACACACACACACACACACACACACACACACACACACACACACACACACACACACACTGATTCATTGACTAAATGTATGTTTTTTTTTTCCTGCTTTGTTTGTTATTTTCTCTATTATGTCGATCTCTGAGAAGCTACCCAGGAAAGGACTGAAAATAGCCCATATTAATATACACTCCATGGAAGTATGTGGACACCTGCTCGTCGAACATCTCATTCCAAAATCGTGGGCATTAATATGGAGTTTGTCCCCCTCCCCATTGCTGCTATAACAGCCTCCGCTCTTCCGGGAAATATTTTCACTAGATGTTGGAACATTGCTGCGGGGGACTTGTTTCCATTCAGTCACAAGAGCATTAGTGAGGTCGAGCACTGATGTTGGGCGATTAGGCCTGGCTTGCAGTCAGCGTTCCAATTCATCCCAAAATTGTTCGATGGGGTTGTGGTTAGGACTCTGTGCAAGCCAGTCAAGTTCTTTCACACTGATCTCGACAAACCATTTCTGTATGGACCTCGCTTTGTGCACTGGGGCATTGTCATGCTGAAACAGGAAAGGGCCTAACCCAAACTGTTGCTACAAAGTTGAATGCTGTAGCAATAGGATTTCCCTTCACTGGAACTAAGGGGCCCGAACTATGAAAAACAGTTCCAGACCATTATTCCTCCTCCACCAAACTTTACAGTTGGAACTATGCATTTGGGCAGGTAGCGTTCTCCTGGCATCTGCCAAACACAGATTCTTCCGTCGGACTGCCAGATGGTGGAGCATAATTTATCACTCCAGAGAACACGTTTCCATCACTCCAGAGTCCAATGGCATCGAGTTTTACTCCAGCTGCTCGGCAATGGAAACCCATTTCATGAAGCTCCCAGTGAACAGCTATTGTGCTGATATTGCTTCTAAAGGCAGTTTTGAACTCGCTAGTGAGTGTTGCAAATGACGAGGACAGACGATTTTTTACGTGCTGCGCCCTTCAGCACTCGGCAGTCCCGTTCAGTGAGCTTATGTGGCCTACCACTTCGCGGCTGAGCCGTTGTTGCTCCGAGACGTTTCCACTTCACATTAAGAGCACTTACAGTTGACCGGGGACAGCTCTAGCAGGGCAGAAAATTGACAAACTTGTTGGAAAGGTGCTTTTTATGACGGTGCCACGTTGAAAGTCACTGAGCTCTTTAGTACGGGCCATTTTACTGCCAATGTTTGTATATGGAGATTGTATGGCCGTGTGGCTATATTTTATACACCTGTGGCTGAACAACCTGAATCCACTAATTTGAATGGGTGTCCACATACTTTTGATCATGTAGTGTATGTAGCCTAAGAAATAAGGCTGATTATTTCAATAACTTCCTAACATCAGACAACATTAATATATTAGCCATTTCTGAGACTCTGATCATTTCTTTGATACAGCAGCAGTAGTAACAGGAATGCTTATGGGGGAGGTGTTGCTGTATATATTCAGAGCCATATCCCAGTAACGCTTAGAGAAAATCTCATGTCAAGTGTTATTGAAGTGTTGTGGTTGCAGGTTCACCTGCCTCATCTAAAGCCTATTATTTTGGGGTGTTGCTATAGGCCACCAAGTGCCAACAGTCAGTATCTAAATAATGTGTTTGAAATGCTTGATATTGTATGTGATGTAAACAGAGACTTTCTACTTTCTTGGGGACCTGAATATTGACTGGTTTTCATCAAGATGTCAGCTCAAGAGGAAGCTTCTGACTAACCAGGACCTGTAATGGGGTTGCAGGTAGCCTAGTGGTTAGAGCGTTGGACTAGTAACTGAAAGGTTGCAAGATCGAATCCCCCGAGCTGAGAAGGTAAAAATCTGTTGCTCTGTCCCTAAACAAGGCAGCTAACCCACTGTTCCTAGGCTGTCATTGAAAATAAGACTTGCCTAGTTAAATTAATAAATCTGTAATAATAAATCTGGTTCAGGTAATTAATCAACCTACCAGGGTGTTTATAAACGACAGGAACAAGACTCACATGTATTGATTGTAATTTTACTGACACTGTAGAAGTCTGTTCTAAAGCTCAATCCAAACACATCGGATGTAGTGATCACAATATATCAAGGAGAACCAAGGTTCCTAAAGCTGGGCCTAAAATAGTGAATCAAATTAAATCAAAGTGTATTTGTCACGTGCGCCGAATACAACAGGTGTAGTACACCTTACAGTGAAATGCTGAATACAACAGGTGTAGTAGACCTTACAGTGAAATGCTGAATACTACAGGTGTAGTAGACCTTACAGTGAAATGCTGAATACAACAGGTGTAGTACACCTTACAGTGAAACACTGAATACAACAGGTGTAGTAGACCTTACAGTGAAATGCTGAATACAACAGGTGTAGTAGACCTTACAGTGAAATGCTGAATACAACAGGTGTAGTAGACCTTACAGTGAAATGCTGAATACAACAGGTGTAGTAGACCTTACAGTGAAATGCTGAATACAACAGGTGTAGTAGACCTTACAGTGAAATGCTGAATACAACAGGTGTAGTAGACCTTACAGTGAAGTGCTGAATACAACAGGTGTAGTAGACCTTACAGTGAAATGCTGAATACAACAGGTGTAGTAGACCTTACAGTGAAATGCTGAATACAACAGGTGTAGTAGACCTTACAGTGAAATGCTGAATACAACAGGTGTAGTAGACCTCACAGTGAAATGCTGAATACAACAGGTGTAGTAGACCTTACAGTGAAATGCTGAATACAACAGGTGTAGTAGACCTTACAGTGAAATTCTGAAAACTTACAGTGAAATGCTGAATACAACAGGTGTAGTAGACCTTACAGTGAAATGCTGAATACAACAGGTGTAGTAGACCTTACAGTGAAATGCTGAATACAACAGGTGTAGTAGACCTCACAGTGAAATGCTGAATACAACAGGTGTAGTAGACCTTACAGTGAAATGCTGAATACAACAGGTGTAGTAGACCTTACCGTGAAATGCTGAATACAACAGGTGTAGTAGACCTCACAGTGAAATGCTGAATACAACAGGTGTAGTAGACCTCACAGTGAAATAATGAATACAACAGGTGTAGTAGACCTCACAGTGAAATGCTGAATACAACAGGTGTAGTAGACCTCACAGTGAAACGCTGAATACAACAGGTGTAGTAGACCTCACAGTGAAACGCTGAATACAACAGGTGTAGTAGACCTCACAGTGAAATGCTGAATACAACAGGTGTAGTAGACCTCACAGTGAAACACTGAATACAACAGGTGTAGTAGACCTCACAGTGAAACACTGAATACAACAGGTGTAGTAGACCTCACAGTGAAATGCTGAATACAACAGGTGTAGTAGACCTCACAGTGAAATGCTGAATACAACAGGTGTAGTAGACCTCACAGTGAAACACTGAATACAACAGGTGTAGTAGACATTACAGTGAAATGCTGAATACAACAGGTGTAGTAGACATTACAGTGAAATGCTGAATACAACAGGTGTAGTAGAACTTACAGTGAAACACTGAATACAACAGGTGTAGTAGACCTCACAGTGAAATGCTGAATACAACAGGTGTAGTAGACCTCACAGTGAAATGCTGAATACAACAGGTGTAGTAGACCTTACAGTGAAATGCTGAATACAACAGGTGTAGTAGACCTCACAGTGAAATGCTGAATACAACAGGTGTAGTAGACCTCACAGTGAAACGCTGAATACAACAGGTGTAGTAGACCTCACAGTGAAATGCTGAATACAACAGGTGTAGTAGACCTCACAGTGAAATGCTGAATACAACAGGTGTAGTAGACCTTACAGTGAGAATGCTGAATACAACAGGTGTAGTAGACCTCACAGTGAAATGCTGAATACAACAGGTGTAGTAGACCTTACAGTGAAATGCTGAATACAACAGGTGTAGTAGACCTTACAGTGAAATGCTGAATACAACAGGTGTAGTAGACCTCACAGTGAAATGCTGAATACAACAGGTGTAGTAGACCTTACAGTGAAATGCTGAATACAACAGGTGTAGTAGACCTTACAGTGAAATTCTGAAAACTTACAGTGAAATGCTGAATACAACAGGTGTAGTAGACCTTACAGTGAAATGCTGAATACAACAGGTGTAGTAGACCTTACAGTGAAATGCTGAATACAACAGGTGTAGTAGACCTCACAGTGAAATGCTGAATACAACAGGTGTAGTAGACCTTACAGTGAAATGCTGAATACAACAGGTGTAGTAGACCTTACCGTGAAATGCTGAATACAACAGGTGTAGTAGACCTCACAGTGAAATGCTGAATACAACAGGTGTAGTAGACCTCACAGTGAAATAATGAATACAACAGGTGTAGTAGACCTCACAGTGAAATGCTGAATACAACAGGTGTAGTAGACCTCACAGTGAAACGCTGAATACAACAGGTGTAGTAGACCTCACAGTGAAACGCTGAATACAACAGGTGTAGTAGACCTCACAGTGAAATGCTGAATACAACAGGTGTAGTAGACCTCACAGTGAAATGCTGAATACAACAGGTGTAGTAGACCTCACAGTGAAATGCTGAATACAACAGGTGTAGTAGACCTCACAGTGAAATGCTGAATACAACAGGTGTAGTAGACCTCACAGTGAAATGCTGAATACAACAGGTGTAGTAGACCTCACAGTGAAACACTGAATACAACAGGTGTAGTAGACCTCACAGTGAAATGCTGAATACAACAGGTGTAGTAGACCTCACAGTGAAATGCTGAATACAACAGGTGTAGTAGAACTTACAGTGAAACACTGAATACAACAGGTGTAGTAGACCTCACAGTGAAATGCTGAATACAACAGGTGTAGTAGACCTCACAGTGAAATGCTGAATACAACAGGTGTAGTAGACCTTACAGTGAAATGCTGAATACAACAGGTGTAGTAGACCTCACAGTGAAATGCTGAATACAACAGGTGTAGTAGACCTCACAGTGAAACGCTGAATACAACAGGTGTAGTAGACCTTACAGTGAAATGCTGAATACAACAGGTGTAGTAGACCTCACAGTGAAATGCTGAATACAACAGGTGTAGTAGACCTTACAGTGAAATGCTGAATACAACAGGTGTAGTAGACCTCACAGTGAAATGCTGAATACAACAGGTGTAGTAGACCTTACAGTGAAATGCTGAATACAACAGGTGTAGTAGACCTTACAGTGAAATGCTGAATACAACAGGTGTAGTAGACCTCACAGTGAAATGCTGAATACAACAGGTGTAGTAGACCTTACAGTGAAATGCTGAATACAACAGGTGTAGTAGACCTTACAGTGAAATTCTGAAAACTTACAGTGAAATGCTGAATACAACAGGTGTAGTAGACCTTACAGTGAAATGCTGAATACAACAGGTGTAGTAGACCTTACAGTGAAATGCTGAATACAACAGGTGTAGTAGACCTCACAGTGAAATGCTGAATACAACAGGTGTAGTAGACCTTACAGTGAAATGCTGAATACAACAGGTGTAGTAGACCTTACCGTGAAATGCTGAATACAACAGGTGTAGTAGACCTCACAGTGAAATGCTGAATACAACAGGTGTAGTAGACCTCACAGTGAAATAATGAATACAACAGGTGTAGTAGACCTCACAGTGAAATGCTGAATACAACAGGTGTAGTAGACCTCACAGTGAAATGCTGAATACAACAGGTGTAGTAGACCTCACAGTGAAATGCTGAATACAACAGGTGTAGTAGACCTCACAGTGAAATGCTGAATACAACAGGTGTAGTAGACCTCACAGTGAAATGCTGAATACAACAGGTGTAGTAGACCTCACAGTGAAATGCTGAATACAACAGGTGTAGTAGACCTCACAGTGAAATGCTGAATACAACAGGTGTAGTAGACCTCACAGTGAAATGCTGAATACAACAGGTGTAGTAGACCTCACAGTGAAACACTGAATACAACAGGTGTAGTAGACCTCACAGTGAAATGCTGAATACAACAGGTGTAGTAGACCTCACAGTGAAATGCTGAATACAACAGGTGTAGTAGAACTTACAGTGAAACACTGAATACAACAGGTGTAGTAGACCTCACAGTGAAATGCTGAATACAACAGGTGTAGTAGACCTCACAGTGAAATGCTGAATACAACAGGTGTAGTAGACCTTACAGTGAAATGCTGAATACAACAGGTGTAGTAGACCTCACAGTGAAATGCTGAATACAACAGGTGTAGTAGACCTCACAGTGAAACACTGAATACAACAGGTGTAGTAGACCTCACAGTGAAATGCTGAATACAACAGGTGTAGTAGACCTCACAGTGAAATGCTGAATACAACAGGTGTAGTAGACCTTACAGTGAAATGCTGAATACAACAGGTGTAGTAGACCTCACAGTGAAATGCTGAATACAACAGGTGTAGTAGACCTCACAGTGAAATGCTGAATACAACAGGTGTAGTAGACCTTACAGTGAAATGCTGAATACAACAGGTGTAGTAGACCTCACAGTGAAATGCTGAATACAACAGGTGTAGTAGACCTCACAGTGAAATGCTGAATACAACAGGTGTAGTAGACCTTACAGTGAAATGCTGAATACAACAGGTGTAGTAGACCTCACAGTGAAATGCTGAATACAACAGGTGTAGTAGACCTTACAGTGAAATGCTGAATACAACAGGTGTAGTAGACCTCACAGTGAAATGCTGAATACTACAGGTGTAGTAGACCTCACAGTGAAACACTGAATACTACAGGTGTAGTAGACCTCACAGTGAAATGCTGAATACAACAGGTGTAGTAGACCTCACAGTGAAATGCTGAATACAACAGGTGTAGTAGACCTCACAGTTAAATGCTGAATACAACAGGTGTAGTAGACCTCACAGTGAAATGCTGAATACAACAGGTGTAGTAGACCTTACAGTGAAATGCTGAATACAACAGGTGTAGTAGACCTCACAGTGAAATGCTGAATACAACAGGTGTAGTAGACCTCACAGTGAAATGCTGAATACAACAGGTGTAGTAGACCTTACAGTGAAATGCTGAATACAACAGGTGTAGTAGACCTCACAGTGAAATGCTGAATACAACAGGTGTAGTAGACCTCACAGTGAAATGCTGAATACAACAGGTGTAGTAGACCTTACAGTGAAATGCTGAATACAACAGGTGTAGTAGACCTTACAGTGAAATGCTGAATACAACAGGTGTAGTAGACCTTACAGTGAAATGCTGAATACAACAGGTGTAGTAGACCTCACAGTGAAATGCTGAATACTACAGGTGTAGTAGACCTCACAGTGAAACACTGAATACTACAGGTGTAGTAGACCTCACAGTGAAATGCTGAATACAACAGGTGTAGTAGATCTTACAGTGAAACACTGAATACAACAGGTGTAGTAGACCTCACAGTGAAATGCTGAATACAACAGGTGTAGTAGATCTTACAGTGCAACACTGAATACAACAGGTGTAGTAGATCTTACAGTGAAATGCTGAATACAACAGGTGTAGTAGACCTTACAGTGAAATGCTGAATACAACAGGTGTAGTAGATCTTACAGTGAAACACTGAATACAACAGGTGTAGTAGATCTTACAGTGAAATGCTGAATACAACAGGTGTAGTAGACCTCACAGTGAAATGCTGAATACAACAGGTGTAGTAGACCTTACAGTGAAACACTGAATACAACAGGTGTAGTAGACCTCACAGTGAAATGCTGAATACAACAGGTGTAGTAGACCTCACAGTGAAACACTGAATACAACAGGTGTAGTAGACCTCACAGTGAAATGCTGAATACAACAGGTGTAGTAGACCTTACAGTGAAACACTGAATACAACAGGTGTAGTAGACCTCACAGTGAAATGCTGAATACAACAGGTGTAGTAGACCTCACAGTGAAACACTGAATACAACAGGTGTAGTAGACCTCACAGTGAAACACTGAATACAACAGGTGTAGTAGACCTTACAGTGAAATACTGAATACAACAGGTGTAGTAGACCTCACAGTGAAATGCTGAATACAACAGGTGTAGTAGACCTCACAGTGAAATGATGAATACTACAGGTGTAGTAGACCTCACAGTGAAATGCTGAATACAACAGGTGTAGTAGACCTCACAGTGAAACACTGAATACTACAGGTGTAGTAGACCTCACAGTGAAACACTGAATACAACAGGTGTAGTAGACCTCACAGTGAAACACTGAATACAACAGGTGTAGTAGACCTCACAGTGAAATGCTGAATACAACAGGTGTAGTAGACCTCACAGTGAAATGATGAATACTACAGGTGTAGTAGACCTCACAGTGAAATGCTTATTTACAGGCTCTAACCAACAGTGAAAAAAAGGTAATAGGTTCATAAATTGAAAAAAAAGGTATTAGGTGAACAATAGGTAAAGGTATTAGGTGAACAATAGGTAAAGGTATTAGGTGAACAATAGGTAAAGGTATTAGGTGAACAATAGGTAAAGGTATTAGGTGAACAATAGGTAAAGGTATTAGGTGAACAATAGGTAAAGGTATTAGGTGAACAATAGGTAAAGGTATTAGGTGAACAATAGGTAAAGGTATTAGGTGAACAATAGGTAAAGGTATTAGGTGAACAATAGGTAAAGGTATTAGGTGAACAATAGGTAAAGGTATTAGGTGAACAATAGGTAAAGGTATTAGGTGAACAATAGGTAAAGGTAATAGGTGAACAATAGGTAAAGGTATTAGGTGAACAATAGGTAAAGGTAATAGGTGAACAATAGGTAAAGGTATTAGGTGAACAATAGGTAAAGGTAATAGGTGAACAATAGGTAAAGGTATTAGGTGAACAATAGGTAAAGGTATTAGGTGAACAATAGGTAAAGGTATTAGGTGAACAATAGGTAAAGGTATTAGGTGAACAATAGGTAAAGGTATTAGGTGAACAATAGGTAAAGGTATTAGGTGAACAATAGGTAAAGGTATTAGGTGAACAATAGGTAAAGGTATTAGGTGAACAATAGGTAAAGGTATTAGGTGAACAATAGGTAAAGGTATTAGGTGAACAATAGGTAAAGGTATTAGGTGAACAATAGGTAAAGGTATTAGGTGAACAATAGGTAAAGGTATTAGGTGAACAATAGGTAAAGGTAATAGGTGAACAATAGGTGAACAATAGGTGAACAATAGGTAAAGGTATTAGGTGAACAATAGGTAAAGGTATTAGGTGAACAATAGGTAAAGGTAATAGGTGAACAATAGGTAAAGGTATTAGGTGAACAATAGGTAAAGGTAATAGGTGAACAATAGGTAAAGGTATTAGGTGAACAATATGTAAAGGTAATAGGTGAACAATAGGTAAAGGTATTAGGTGAACAATAGGTAAAGGTAATAGGTGAACAATAGGTAAAGGTATTAGGTGAACAATAGGTAAAGGTATTAGGTGAACAATAGGTAAAGGTATTAGGTGAACAATAGGTAAAGGTATTAGGTGAACAATAGGTAAAGGTATTAGGTGAACAATAGGTAAAGGTATTAGGTGAACAATAGGTAAAGGTATTAGGTGAACAATAGGTAAAGGTATTAGGTGAACAATAGGTAAAGGTATTAGGTGAACAATAGGTAAAGGTATTAGGTGAACAATAGGTAAAGGTATTAGGTGAACAATAGGTAAAGGTATTAGGTGAACAATAGGTAAAGGTATTAGGTGAACAATAGGTAAAGGTAATAGGTGAACAATAGGTGAACAATAGGTGAACAATAGGTAAAGGTATTAGGTGAACAATAGGTAAAGGTATTAGGTGAACAATAGGTAAAGGTAATAGGTGAACAATAGGTAAAGGTATTAGGTGAACAATAGGTAAAGGTAATAGGTGAACAATAGGTAAAGGTATTAGGTGAACAATAGGTAAAGGTAATAGGTGAACAATAGGTAAAGGTATTAGGTGAACAATAGGTAAAGGTATTAGGTGAACAATAGGTAAAGGTATTAGGTGAACAATAGGTAAAGGTATTAGGTGAACAATAGGTAAAGGTATTAGGTGAACAATAGGTAAAGGTATTAGGTGAACAATAGGTAAAGGTATTAGGTGAACAATAGGTAAAGGTATTAGGTGAACAATAGGTAAAGGTATTAGGTGAACAATAGGTAAAGGTATTAGGTGAACAATAGGTAAAGGTATTAGGTGAACAATAGGTAAAGGTATTAGGTGAACAATAGGTAAAGGTATTAGGTGAACAATAGGTAAAGGTATTAGGTGAACAATAGGTAAAGGTATTAGGTGAACAATAGGTAAAGGTATTAGGTGATTAAATAAATAATAAATTGATTGTCAAATCGATACATTTCTGTGGAATAAATATGGAATTTACAGTGTTCAGTGTTTATCAAACTATATATATATATAACTACTATACTATATACGTTAACTAGGCACTACGTCATTTTGGTTCATCATTTCTACGCATCTGGATTAAAGTGATAGTTCATTTTATCGTAAATAAGTGACAAGAAAATCCTATCAAAAGTCAAATGAAAATTGCGTTTTTGAAAAGCAGATAATTAGATTCGATACGTATCATAATTGAAAGAGTGATTTAATGAGGTCAACTTGTTGCGAATTTGTTTATTGCACTCAGTCAATTGAAAATGTGCTGAGAGTTTTTTTTTTTTTTAAACATGAGCCATTTTGTTGATAAAATTTATGAAACTATACCACATACTTATGAAACTTGCACCAAAGTGAAACTGTAGTATAATAAAATAAAAAATAATAAAAAACACATGTTTTGCATACAATATACTGTAGCAAAGTACTTTTATTATATATTTTATCCCGTCTTCTTTATCAATGAAAGTAATAATTTTTATACTTGACTGTACATTATATATGAATTGTTGTTAATTACGATGTAGATGGTGTTCCACAATGAAATAGTTAGCCTCTTACGAGACGGGCTGGTTCATGTGAAGTGGCCTATGACTACACATGAATGAAATACTTAATCTGCAGTGTTGGCACACCCTGAAACTGATGGTTTTACTCTAGGCACCATCAATAACGGCAATGGCTACACGGTAAAATACATCACATAGTGGGTTAGTCAGTCTATGATGCGTTCTCTACCGGTCGTCACTGTGCTGTAAGATAGAGGGCACACATACTTTATTACACACACGCACACGCACACACGCACACACGCGCACGTGCAATACCTTTCAATACATCACCTTGCGAGGGACAACGGCACAGAGGCTTAAAATAAAAAATGAAATGTTTTATGAGATTGGGAAACATATTAGACCATACAGAATCTTTCCAGAACCTTGATACCCTTCGTCTGCTCTTATGGACTGGCCTCAGTGCCGTTATCCTCTCAGGGTAGTGAAGAAATTGAAAGGTATTGAAACAAGAGGTGCCAAAAATGGACCCCTCTCTTTTTCATATTGTTTGTTTTACTTGCTCGACAAAATTTCTTTACCTGAGCAATTATCTTAGTATAAAATAATATAATTTCCCCCCAAAATGTAGAATCCAATATAGCTGAGTATTTATATAATTTATTTTACACAGTGTTTTTTGCTAATCTTTATCAAGTTTGCCAATAATTTTGGACTGTGAATGTTAAGATCCACTCTGGTCTACATTAGGATCCACTCTGGTCTACATTAGGATCCACTCTGGTCTACATTAGGATCCACTCTGGTCTACATTAGGATCATCTCTGTTCTACGTTAAGGATCCTCTCTTGAAAAACTGGAACGGGCTTCGAGGTCCAGAGTTGAGTTTGATAAGCTAAGGTTTCAGACACAGCCACTGTGATACAACTCACATGCTACACATACTTATACTGTGGACGAGAGCGGAACCAAGACCAGAGTGGATCCTAATGTAGACCAGAGTGGATCCTAATGTAGACCAGAGTGGATCCTAATGTAGACCAGAGTGGATCCTAATGTAGACCAGAGTGGATCCTAATGTCGACCAGAGTGGATCCTAATGTAGACCAGAGTGGATCCTAATGTAGACCAGAGTAGATCCTAATGTAGACCAGAGTGGATCCTAATGTAGACCAGAGTGGATCCTAATGTAGACCAGAGTGGATCCTAATGTAGACCAGAGTGGATCCTAATGTAGACCAGAGTGGATCCTAATGTCGACCAGAGTGGATCCTAATGTAGACCAGAGTGGATCCTAATGTCGACCAGAGTGGATCCTAATGTCGACCAGAGTGGATCCTAATGTAGACCAGAGTGGATCCTAATGTAGACCAGAGTGGATCCTAATGTCGACCAGAGTGGATCCTAATGTAGACCAGAGTGGATCCTAATGTAGACCAGAGTGGATCCTAATGTCGACCAGAGTGGATCCTAATGTAGACCAGAGTGGATCCTAATGTAGACCAGAGTGGATCCTAATGTAGACCAGAGTGGATCCTAATGTAGACCAGAGTGGATCCTAATGTAGACCAGAGTGGATCCTAATGTAGACCAGAGTGGATCCTAATGTAGACCAGAGTGGATCCTAATGTAGACCAGAGTGGATCCTAATGTAGACCAGAGTGGATCCTAATGTAGACCAGAGTGGATCCTAATGTAGACCAGAGTGGATCCTAATGTAGACCAGAGTGGATCCTAATGTAGACCAGAGTGGATCCTAATGTCGACCAGAGTGGATCCTAATGTCGACCAGAGTGGATCCTAATGTAGACCAGAGTGGATCCTAATGTCGACCAGAGTGGATCCTAATGTAGACCAGAGTGGATCCTAATGTAGACATTGTTCCCCTCTAATCAGGGACTAATTTAGACCTGGGACACCAGGTGGGTGATTCCCCTCTAATCAGGGACTGATTTAGACCTGGGACACCAGGTGGGTGCATTTGATGATCAGTTAAAACAGAAATCAAGCAGGCTCTGGGCCCTCCTAGGATAAGAGATGAATACCACTGGCCTGCATAGTGTACTAACTCTGACCATAGCTCTATGGGCCGTGGTTAAAAGTACAGGACATTAGAGGAAACAGGTTGCCATGTCAGACTCACCCAATCGGCTCTACAGAATCTCAGCCCTGTTGCTAACCACCAATAACTTCACAATGAATAAAACAGCAGCAACTAACTAGGCAACTCAGTTAACAACAAATTCTTATTTACAATGACGGCCTAGGAACAGTAGTTTAAGTTCCTTGTTCAGGGGCAGAACGACAGATTTTTTTTTTTACCTTGACAGCTTAGGGATTTGATTCAGCAACCTTTCAGTTACTAGTCCAACACTCTAACCACTAGGCTTCCTGCCATCCCTTATACTTAATCTATAACTGTCTGAAAAAATCAGTTTAGACTTTGTCATGTAGGTATTCCTATGAGGTTGAGATATCCCCCATGGTCTCAGAGTTTATTTATCCACTAAGCTACTGTTTGCATCACCTTCTTCGTCTTGCCCATTAGTACACAATGTCCCAATGGCTGATGTATCTATAGTTCCTCTGTGTGCTTTTCATTTCTCTAGTCAACCTGTTATCTACATTCCTCCGAGGT
This sequence comes from Oncorhynchus tshawytscha, assembly GCF_018296145.1. Taxonomy (NCBI): domain Eukaryota; kingdom Metazoa; phylum Chordata; class Actinopteri; order Salmoniformes; family Salmonidae; genus Oncorhynchus; species Oncorhynchus tshawytscha. The sequence goes on from NC_056437.1 coordinate 6,884,075, forward strand.
TCCCCCTCTCCTCTCTCTGATAAGGCCTTGTCGGTGTTGTTTCAGAGTTAAGAACCTTCAGATAACATTAAAAGACGCTGATTGTTTCAGCGCCAGACAGGGAACCCCCCCACACACACACACACACACACACACACACACACACAAACACCAAGCTGCTTTATCTCACTGGTTAAACAAGTAACTCAGGAATGAGTAATACTCACACAGTCACAGGTGACAGGTTTATCTGGGTGGTAAGGGACCATGATTGGTTTATCTGGGTGACAAGGGACCATGATTGGTTTATCTGGGTGGCAAGGGACCATGATTGGTTTATCTGGGTGGCAAGGGAACATGATTGGTTTATCTGGGTGGTAAGGGACCATGATTGGTTTATCTGGGTGGCAAGGGAACACTTTGGGCTGCTTCTGTCCCAGTTCTCAAACTGACCCTAACGTCACGGATCAAACTGTCCCTAACTTCACGGATCAAACTGTCCCTAACTTCACGGATCAAACTGTCCCTAACTTCACGGATCAAACTGTCCCTAACTTCACGGATCAAACTGTCCCTAACTTCACGGATCAAACTGCCCCTAACGTCACTGATCAAACTGCCCCTAACGTCACGGACGTCACGGATCAAACTGCCCCTAACGTCACTGATCAAACTGCCCCTAACGTCACTGATCAAACTGTCCCTAACGCCACGGATCACACTGCCCCTCACGTCACGGATCAAGCTGCCCCTAACGTCACTGATCAAACTGCCCCTAACGCTACTGATCAAACTGCCCCTCATGTCACTGATCAAACTGCCCCTAACGTCACTGATCAAACTGCCCCTAACGTCACGGATCAAACTGCCCCTCACGTCACGGATCAAGCTGCCCCTAACGTCACTGATCAAACTGCCCCTAACGTTACTGATCAAACTGCCACTAACGTCACAGATCAAACTGCCCCTCACGTCACCGATCAAACTGCCCCTAACGATCAAACTGCCCCTAACGTCACCGATCAAACTGTCCATAACGTCACGGATCAAACTGCCCCTAACGTCAATGATCAAACTGTCCCCTAACGTCACTGATCAAACTGCCCCTAACGTCACCGATCAAACTGCCCCTAACGTCACCGATCAAACTGCCCCTAACGTCACCGATCAAACTGTCCATAACGTCACGGATCAAACTGCCCCTAACGCCAATGATCAAACTGTCCCTAACGTCACTGATCAAACTGCCCCTAACGTCACGGATCAAACTGCCCCTAACGTCACTGATCAAACTGCCCCTAACGCCACGGATAAAACTGCCGCTAACGTCACTGATCAAACTGCCCCTAACGGGATCAAAACTGCCCCTAACGTCACGGATCAAACTGCCCCTAACGTCACTGATCAAACTGCCCCTAACGTTACTGATCAAACTGCCCCTAACGTTACTGATCAAACTGCCCCTAACGTCACTGATCAAACTGCCCTTAACGCCACGGATGTCACGGATCAAACTGCCCCTAACGTCACTGATCAAACTGCCCTAACGTCACTGATCAAACTGCCCCTAACGCCACGGATCAAACTGCCCCTAACGTCACGGATCAAACTGCCCCTAACGTCATGGATGTCACTGATCAAACTGCCCCTAACGTTACTGATCAAACTGCCCCTAACGTTACTGATCAAACTGCCCCTAACGTTACTGATCAAGCTGCCCCTAACGTCACTGATCAAACTGCCCTTAACGTCACAGATCAAACTGCCCCTAATATCACTGATCAAACTGCCCCTAATATCACTGATCAAACTGCCCCTAACGTCACTGATCAAACTGCCCTTAACGTCACAGATCAAACTGCCCCTAATATCACTGATCAAACTGCCCCTAATATCACTGATCAAACTGCCCCTAACGTCACGGATCAAACTGCCCCTAATGTCACGGATCAAACTGCCCCTAACTTCACGGATCAAACTGCCCCTTACGTCACGGATCAAACTGCCCCTTACGCCACGGATCAAACTGCCCCTAACGTCACGGATCAAACTGCCCCTAACGTCACTGATCAAACTGCCCCTAACGTCACTGATCAAACTGCCCCTAACGTCACTGATCAAACTGCCCCTAACGTCACTGATCAAACTGCCCCTAACGTCACTGATCAAACTGCCCCTAACGTCACTGATCAAACTGCCCTAATATCACTGATCAAACTGCCCCTAACGTCACTGATCAAACTGCCCCTAACGCCACGGATCAAACTGCCCCTAACGTCACTGATCAAACTGCCCCTAACGTCACGGATCAAACTGCCCCTAACGTCACGGATCAAACTGCCCCTCACGTCACGGATCAAACTGCCCCTAACGTCACTGATCAAACTGCCCCTAACGTCACGGATCAAACTGCCCCTAACGTCACTGATCAAACTGCCCCTAACGTCACTGATCAAACTGCCCCTAACGTCACGGATCAAACTGCCCCTAACGTCACGGATCAAACTGCCCCTCACGTTACTGATCAAACTGCCGCTAAATGCATGACTAGATTAGACGTTGATAGCTTGATGTATTTACTTGGCTAAGTGAAGTCAGTTGAGGACAATCTAAAGAAGACATTGATGAAGTCTATTTAGCTAAAAATGTAGGTCGTTTGAGACTACAGACAGGAGTTATTAAAACCCACTGCAGATACGATTTGTGTCCCAAATAGCACCCTATTCTCTCGAACCCTGGGCAAACATAGAGCCTTGTAGAGGGTATAGGGGACCATTTGGGATGCAGACATACTAACTGTTTACCAGATGGTGTTTAGTTAAAAATAAAGGTTAGATTAAAAATGTAAAAAATATATATGTTGTAGTATAGTTTGAAGGACATGGTAACATGCCTTCTTGACAGAACAAGGATGTGTGTAACAATTTACCGTGTGTGTGTGTGTACGTGTGTGTGTGTGTGTGTGTGTGTGTGTGTGAGGGACTACCGCCTTTACCGCACCCAAAATCACTGAAATAACCCCCCCCCTCCCCTCCTCCCTGATGATAAAATATTGATTTTTGTTGCGGAACATTTGACAAGTTGACACTGGCTGTCAACAGCAGACATTTTAATCCTGGCTAGGAGTAATTAGCAATGATACTGTACGTGAGCCCGTGTTGCCCAATCCACAGGGTTGGTCCGGAGATGAAACTTCCTGTTAACCCCAGTACAGGAGGGCTGGAGGCCCGGGGAGGCTTCAGTTATTCATATCTGATCAGTGGAGGCTCCTCAGAGGACAAAGGGGAAGACCATCCTCCTCAGTGAATTTCATACAAATCTAAATTGTAAAACAATTCAAAAGTTTTAAAAATTATGCAAAATATAATCACGTCACCTAGCAGTTGATCAAAACACACTATTTTGCAAAGAAAGTCTACAGTAGCCTCAACAGCACTCTGTATGGTAGCACCATGGTTTAGCCAGATGACAGCTAGTTTCTGTCCTCCTCTGGGTACATTCATTTCAATACAAAACCTAGCTCATGGTTCTCACCCCTTCCATAGACTTACTCTTGCAGCATGAACTGACATGTTGTCCACCGAATCAAAGGATCAGAGAATTAATCTAGTACTGAAAGCATAAACTAGAGCTAGCTAGCACTGCAGTGCATAGCAAGTGGTGAGTAGTTGACACAAAGAGAGAGAGAGAGAGAGAAAAACAATAGTTGAACCCTTTTGAACAAATTAAGCAAAAGAGAAAAAGAGAGTAGAGAGTCATTTTTTTCAGTTTCACTTACTTAGCTAACAAATGCAGCTAGCTAGTTTAGCCTACTGAAACACGTGACTCAAACAGAAGGTTGCTATGTTAGCTAGCTGGCTATAACAGAGGGATGCTATGTTAGCTAGCTGGCTATAACAGAGGGATGCTATGTTAGCTAGCTGGCTATAACAGAGGGATGCTATGTTAGCTAGCTGGCTATAACAGAGGGATGCTATGTTAGCTAGCTGGCTATCACAGAGGGATGCTATGTTAGCTAGCTGGCTATAACAGAGGGATGCTATGTTAGCTAGCTGGCTATAACAGAGGGATGCTATGTTAGCTAGCTGGCTATAACAGAGGGATGCTATGTTAGCTAGCTGGCTATCACAGAGGGATGCTATGTTAGCTAGCTGGCTATAACAGAGGGATGCTATGTTAGCTAGCTGGCTATAACAGAGGGATGCTATGTTAGCTAGCTGGCTATAACAGAGGGATGCTATGTTAGCTAGCTGGCAGTGACTTTCCAACACAACACTGGAACTCTTCCAAGTCAAGGTATGCTTTTGGTTGTACTAATTCATTTCCACTGAGGCTCGCCAGTGTAACTGCTTACGTTACTGTAACGTAACTGTACTGTACTGTAACGTTACTGTATGATTGTAGCGGGTTTACTAACACATTATTTCTATTGGCTATGCTGACTAGGATGTTACGTTAACTAATATTGCGACAATGATGTAGGCTGCGTGTAGCAGTTATGATATGGTTTGGCTTGGAAAGTTTTTTTTTTTTGCCTGGTCACATACAGATGATGTGTTGTGCATTGATGTCCTCAAGCGAAGGGACAAGGTGAGTGGAGGAGAACGCATAGAGGAGGATTACAACATGGCTGCTATGAAAGTGAACTATTTTAACGCGTGATCAGGGGTGTAATTCATTCTGTCGATTCTGTTGAAAAACATTTCTTAAATGGAAACAAACGGCAAACAAAACAGGAATCAACATACCTGAATATGTCCAATAGAAACTTTCGTTTGCAACTGTCGGGACTAATGATTCCATCCTAGATCAGCTAGATGCAGGCGGTATTGTGTGTCACTGTCCGTTGCCTTCAATTTGTCTCTCGACCTGTGTGCACCTACGTTGTAAAATGTCATTCGTAGGCTAGGATGTGGCAACCTCATGACGTGTATAGGGACAATAAGAGTATCATGTAGCAGCTTAAAACCTATCGATGGTACATTGAACTGTGTGAATGGAATATGAATGAGAGTCATCCGATAGGTTGTTATAGAAATAAGGCCGTGGTCGTGAAAAAAGAAAAATGTTCCTCCATCTTTAACAGCACTGACCACCACTGGATCACATAGTCTGGCCACGAGACTAAGCTTAGGACTGCTCTGCTTTAACAGCACTGACCACCACTGGATCACATAGTCTGGCCACGAGACTAAGTTTAGGACTGCTCTGCTTTAACAGCACTGACCACCACTGGATCACATAGTCTGGCCACGAGACTAAGCTTAGGACTGCTCTGCTTTAACAGCACTGACCACCACTGGATCACATAGTCTGGCCACGAGACTAAGCTTAGGACTGCTCTGCTTTAACAGCACTGACCACCACTGGATCACATAGTCTGGCCACGAGACTAAGTTTAGGACTGCTCTGCTTTAACAGCACTGACCACCACTGGATCACATAGTCTGGCCACGAGACTAAGTTTAGGACTGCTCTGCTTTAACAGCACTGACCACCACTGGATCACATAGTCTGGCCACGAGACTAAGCTTAGGACTGCTCTGCTCTCCACTTTTTCCTGGTTGAACGATGGAGATAGGAGACACTACATATTATTATTAACTCAATTAAAATCCACAAATAAGTAATGATAAGTTAAGCCAATTCAGAGAGGCCATGGACATGTTAATGTTTGGTTACGGTAAGGTCAATATTTACATGTTAATGTTTGGTTACGGTAAGGTCAATACTTACATGTTAATGTTTGGTTACGGTAAGGTCAATATTTACATGTTCATGTTTGGTTACGGTAAGGTCAATATTTACATGTTAATGTTTGGTTACGGTAAGGTCAATACTTACATGTTAATGTTTGGTTACGGTAAGGTCAATATTTACATGTTCATGTTTGGTTACGGTAAGGTCAATATTTACATGTTCATGTTTGGTTACGGTAAGGTCAATATTTACATGTTAATGTTTGGTTACGGTAAGGTCAATACTTACATGTTAATGTTTGGTTACGGTAAGGTCAATATTTACATGTTCATGTTTGGTTACGGTAAGGTCAGTATTTTCTATATATCTGTTTTCTCTTCATGGTATAGTGTTCAGATTTCAAAGACATTGAAGATATATATATATATATATATATATATATATATATATATATATATATATATATATATATATATATATATATATAAAAGCATGTAAACAGTGAACAATAAACTGTCTGATCACTGTAGAAAATTCAGCACTGTATTTAAACAAATGATCAATCTGTACCTGCGTGCATGAAGTCCACATTATAACATATTATATTATATATATATTATTATATCCCCAAAAGATGTTTACTTCTTCCCTTTAAACACTTTTCTTACCATCCTCCCTGGGCTAACCTTTTGTGCACTCAAGTTTGTTGTCTTATTTTATTAAATCAGAAGTTTATTATCCTAAATTATGATTGGGGAAATGCAGGCTTCAGACAATCTAAAATACATGTGTAATGATTCAAACCTAACCCAGCTGGTGACTAAGCCTACACGGCCCAACCCTAAAGAGCCTTCAAAGTCAACTCTGATAGATCTTATCTTATCGGATACAGTAGAGAAATATGTTTCTACTGGTGTCTTGCCAAAGATATTAGTGACCATTGCCCAGTTGTTTGTGTTAGAGATATGAGAATACAAAAATCGAACCGGATTTTAACTGTCAGCCTCTTTGTCGATGTCTTCAATATTGTTGTGGATAATCATGCTCCCTTTAAAAATGTTTGGGTTAAAGGTAGATTGAATGCCGAGAACACTCCGGAATGATTAGAAGTCATTCATAAAAGAGATGCTGCTTGGGTGAAGGCCAGGAACACAGTCTTAGGCCCCGGACTGGTAAGCTTTTAAGTAACTGAATAATCATTGTGTAGGACAAATCAGAAAGGCTAAATCTGATTCGTAGGTAACCTCTCTTTCAGATTGTAATGGGAACCCGGCTTAATTCTGGAAAACTGTCAAATCCAAAAAGGGTTCTACGTCTTCCTCTCTGCCACAACAAATTATTTCAGATACTGGCCTCATTACGGGAACAAATACCATCATTAACACATTTAACAACCATTTTATTCCAGCGAGAAATCTTTTTCAAAGAACTTTTGAGCCTATTCACAATGAAATTGTGCTGGGTGCAGACAGGGGAAATTTGCTGAAGATCAGAGAAATTATAGTGAAAGCTTTTCTTTTAGGCTATTTACAAAAAAATATGTCTTGGATGCTTTGATAGCAATAGCAACAAGAAATCCAGGTCAGGGTGTGACATGGGTGATGTATGTGTTTTTGCACTGTCTAGGGGTTTTGTAGGTTTATGGGGTTGTGTATCATCTAGGTGTTTATATATGTCTATTGTTGCCTAGATTGGTTCTCAATTAGAGGCAGGTGTTTATCGTTGTCTCTGATTGGGAACTATATTTAGGCAGCCATCATCTTTGGTTATTTTGTGGGTTATTATCTATGTCTATGTCTAGTTGCCTGTGTCTGCACTAGTTTTATAGAGCGCCACGGTTGTTTTGTTCAAGTGTTCTTCGTCTTCATTAAAAATATGTATTCATCTTACGCTACGCCTTGGTCTCCTCCATACGACGAACATGACACATCAGCAGTTGTGGGTTCGATTACAGGCTCAAAATAGAAACAAAGACTCTGTGTGTCTGTGTTCTTTTGCCCATCTTAATATTTTCTTTTTATTTGGCCAGTCTGAGATATGGCTTTTTCTTTGCAACTTTGCCTAGAAGGCCAGCATCCCGGAGTCACCTCTTCGCTGTTGACATTGAGACTGGTTTTGCGGGTACTTTTTAATGAAGCTGCCATTTGAGGACTTGTTAGTCCTGAATGAGAGTAAAGATGGAGTCACACAGAGGACAGTCTAAGTCCCAAGTGGCACCCTATTCCCTACATAGTGCACTAGTTTTCACCAGGACCCATAGGAAATAGCGTATCACTTGGGACATACACTCCTAAAGAATGAATGAATAGAGCTTCGGTCCCACTTACCTGTTAATCATCTCCCACGGCCTAGATTAGAGGTTTAAAAAAACTAAACCTTTGTTTGCTATCTTTAACAAATAAATCCCCCTAACCACAGCTTTATCTAGACATGGTGTTTACATCAGACAAGTGTCATATGAACAATGTCAGACACACCAAGGGTCTTTCCATAAACTAGGGTACCAGTGGGTCTTTCCATAAACTAGGCTACCAGTGGGTCTTTCTGTAAACTAGGATACCTGTGGGTCTTTCTATAAACTAGGGTACCAGTGGGTCTTTCTGTAAACTAGGGTACCAGTGGGTCTTTCTATAAACTAGGGTACCAGTGGGTCTTTCGATAAACTAGGGTACCAGTGGGTCTTTCTGTAAACTAGGGTACCAGTGGGTCTTTCCATAAACTAGGGTACCAGTGGGTCTTTCTGTAAACTAGGATACCAGTGGGTGTTTCTGTAAACTAGGATACCAGTGGGTCTTTCCATAAACTAGGGTACCAGTGGGTCTTTCTGTAAACTAGGATACCAGTGGGTCTCCTGTAAACTAGGATACCAGTGGGTCTTTCTGTAAACTAGGATACCAGTGGGTCTTTCTGTAAACTAGGATACCAGTGGGTCTTTCTGTAAACTAGGATACCAGTGGGTCTTTCGATAAACTAGGGTACCAGTGGGTCTTTCTATAAACTAGGGTACCAGTGGGTCTTTCCATAAACTAGGGTACCAGTGGATCTTTCTATAAACTAGGCTACCAGTGGGTCTTTCTATAAACTAGGGTACCAGTGGGTCTTTCTATAAACTAGGGTACCAGTGGGTCTTTCCATAAACTAGGGTACCAGTGGGTCTTTCCATAAACTAGGTACCAGTGGGTCTTTCTATAAACTAGGGTACCAGTGGGTCTTTCTATAAACTAGGGTACCAGTGGGTCTTTCCATAAACTAGGGTACCAGTGGGTCTTTCCATAAACTAGGTACCAGTGGGTCTCTATAAACTAGGGTACCAGTGAGTCTTTCTATAAACTAGGGTACCAGTGGGTCTTTCGATAAACTAGGGTACCAATGGGTCTTTCTGTAAACTAGGATACCAGTGGGTCATTCCATAAACTAGGGTACCAGTGGGTCTTTCTGTAAACTAGGATACCAGTGGGTGTTTCTGTAAACTAGGATACCAGTGGGTCTCCTGTAAACTAGGATACCAGTGGGTCTTTCTATAAACTAGGGTACCAGTGGGTCTTTCGATAAACTAGGGTACCAATGGGTCTTTCTGTAAACTAGGATACCAGTGGGTCATTCCATAAACTAGGGTACCAGTGGGTCTTTCTGTAAACTAGGATACCAGTGGGTGTTTCTGTAAACTAGGGTACCAGTGGGTCTTTCCATAAACTAGGGTACCAGTGGGTCTTTCTATAAACTAGGGTACCAGTGGGTCTCTATAAACTAGGGTACCAGTGAGTCTTTCTATAAACTAGGGTACCAGTGGGTCTTTCGATAAACTAGGGTACCAGTGGGTCTTTCTGTAAACTAGGATACCAGTGGGTCTTTCCATAAACTAGGGTACCAGTGGGTCTTTCTGTAAACTAGGATACCAGTGGGTGTTTCTGTAAACTAGGATACCAGTGGGTCTTTCCATAAACTAGGGTACCGGTGGGTTTTCTGTAAACTAGGATACCAGTGGGTCTTTCTGTAAACTAGGATACCAGTGGGTCTTTCTGTAAACTAGGATACCAGTGGGTCTTTCGATAAACTAGGGTACCAGTGGGTCTTTCCATAAACTTGGGTACCAGTGGGTCTTTCTATAAACTAGGGTACCAGTGGATCTTTCTATAAACTAGGCTACCAGTGGGTCTTTCTATAAACTAGGGTACCAGTGGGTCTTTCTATAAATTAGGGTACCAGTGGGTCTTTCCATAAACTAGGGTACCAGTGGGTCTTTCCATAAACTAGGGTACCAGTGGGTCTTTCTATAAACTAGGGTACCAGTGGGTCTTTCTATAAACTAGGGTACCAGTGGGTCTTTCCATAAACTAGGGTACCAGTGGGTCTTTCCATAAACTAGGGTACCAGTGGGTCTTTCTATAAACTAGGGTACCAGTGGGTCTCTATAAACTAGGGTACCAGTGAGTCTTTCTATAAACTAGGGTACCAGTGGGTCTTTCGATAAACTAGGGTACCAGTGGGTCTTTCGATAAACTAGGGTACCAGTTGGTCTTTCCATAAACTAGGGTACCAGTGGGTCTTTCTGTAAACTAGGGTACCAGTGGGTCTTTCTATAAACTAGGGTACCAGTGGGTCTTTCGATAAACTAGGTTACCAGTGGGTCTTTCCATAAACTAGGGTACCAGTGGGTCTTTCCATAAACTAGGCTACCAGTGGGTATTTCTATAAAGTAGGCTACCAGTGGGTATTTCCATAAACTAGGGTACCAGAGGGTCTTTCTATAAACAACTTGCGGCCTGGCCAAGATAAAGCAAAGCAGTGTGACACATATAACAACACAGAGTTACATATGGAGTAAAACAAACATACAGTCATTAACACAGCAGAAAAATAAGTCTATAGAATAGAAATCGTAAAATTGTAAAAGTGTTTTTTTTCTTCGTTTTTTTGCATATAAAACCAAAAAACAACTTGATATTTCGATGTTCAAGTCTTTACGTCGTTAAATGTTGAACGCCCGGTGAAGTGCAGAGGCAACACCCCCTATCTTTCAAAGTAGGTCAACCTTCTAACTCCATTCTATGAATATATGACTCCATGAATTAATTAATAACTGCCCATGCCGTGCCACAATGCCAAGAGATGGTCAGATTTCTCCATTTCTGCAAATATGTACAGTCGTGGCCAAAAGTTTTGAGAATGACACATATATTAATCTCCACAAAGTTTGCTGCTTCAGTGTCTTTAGATATTTTTGTCAGATGTTACTGTGGAATACTGAAGTATAATTACAAGCATTTCATAAGTGTCATGGGCTTTTATCGACAATTACATGAAGTTGATGCAAAGAGCCAATATTTGCAGTGTTGACCCTTCTTTTTCAAGACCTTTGCAATCTGCCCTGGTATGCTGTCTATTAACATCTGGGCACATCCTGACTGATGGCAGCCCATTCTTGCATAATCAATGCTTGGAGTTTGTCAGAATTTGTGGGTTTTTGTTTGTCCACCCGCCTCTTGAGGATTGACCACAAGTTCTCAATGGGATTAAGGTCTGGGGAGTTTCCTGTCCATGGACCCAAAATATTGATGTTTTGTTCCCCGAGCCACTTAGTTACGACTTTTGCCTTATGGCAAGGTGCTGCATCATGCTGGAAAAGGCATTGTTCGTCACCAAACTGTTCCTGGATGGTTGGGAGAAGTTGCTCTCGGAGGACGTGTTGGTACCATTCTTTATTCATGGCTGTGTTTTAGGCAAAATTGTGAGTGAGCCCACTCCCTTGGCTGGGAAGCAACCCCACACATGAATGGTCTCAGGATGCTTTACTGTTGGCATGACACAGGACTGATGGTAGCGCTCACCTTGTCTTCTCCGGACAAGCTTTTTTCCGGATGCCCCAAACAATCGGAAAGGGGATTCATCAGAGAAAAGGACTTTACTCCTGTCCTCAGCAGTCCAATCCCTGTATCTTTTGCAGAATATCAGTTTGTCCCTTATGTTTTTCCTGGAGAGAAGTGGCTTCTTTGCTGCCCTTCTTGACACCAGGCCTTCCTCCAAAAGTCTTCGCCTCACTGTGCGTGCAGATGCACTCACACCTGCCTGCTGCCATTCCTGACCAAGCTCTGTACTGGTGGTGCCCCGATCCCGCAGCTGAATCAACTTTAGGAGACGGTCCTGGCGCTTGCTGGACTTTCTTTGCCGCCCTGAAGCCTTCTTCACAACAATTGAACCGCTCTCCAATTGCCATCATACAAACTGAGGCAGCAGACTTTGTGAAAATTAATATTAGTGTCATTCTCAAAACCTTTGTCCACGACGGTAGCATGTATTCTGTATCATTGAACTGCTGGTACTGTAAATGGTAAAACATTGACAGTAAAATGGCCTTACTGAAGAACCATCATAGGATGCCACCTTCCCAATAAGTCAGTTAATCAAATATAACATCACAAATCACGCAGAAAAACAATTACATTACTCCCAATAAATAGTTTAAATTGCCTAAACAGCACCAGAACATCAAGATTACATCTATTTTGAATTAGGTTCCAGCAATAAGGTGCATTAAAACTAAAAGCAGATTTACCTAGTTCGGTGGAGACCCTTAGGAAGGAACCTCAAAGAGTTAACCAATCCTGCGAACGGCTTAGGCAACTCAGGTGTCTATACGTCAACAGCAAAGTTAGATAAGAAGGAAGTTTACGAAGTAGCGCCTGGTAAACAAAAAAGTGAGTAATTGAGAGATCTACTGGTCATAACCATAGTGCAGCCAACCTTTTCATAAAGGACGCAGTGATGAGTATCAAAACTGTCACCTGTCACAAAACAAAGAGCATTATGGTAGAAGGCATCTAAAGGTTTAAGAGTTTTAGCAGCTGCACTTTGATAAATATTATCACCGTAATAAAGAACAGATAAAAAAGACTGAGTGAATAATCTGCTTCCTACTGATTAGAGAAAGGCAAAAAAAAATTCTGTGGGAAAAATAACAAAATAAATGTTAGCTTCATCTCTATGTTTTCTAAACGTCAAATCCATATCAATCCAAATGGCTAAGTACTTATAGGCGGGAACACGTTCGATTGGAGAATCATCTAATGAGTGAACATGTGGTTCATCTGAATCATCTAATGAGTGAACATGTGGTTCATCTGAATCATCTAATGAGTGAACATGTGGTTCATCTGAATCATCTAATGAGTGAACATGTGGTTCATCTGAATCATCTAATGAGTGAACATGTGGTTCATCTGAATCATCTAATGAGTGAACATGTGGTTCATCTGAATCATCTAATGAGTGAACATGTGGTCCATCTGAAACATCTAATGAGTGAACATGTGGTTCATCTGAATCATCTAATGAGTGAACATGTAGTCCATCTGAATCATCTAATGAATGAACATGTGGTTCATCTGAATCATCTAATGAGTGAACATGTGGTCCATCTGAATCATCTAATGAATGAACATGTGGTTCATCTAAATCATCTAATGAATGAACATGTGGTTCATCTGAATCATCTAATGTGTGAACATGTAGTCCATCTGAATCATCTAATGAGTGAACATGTGGTTCATCTGAATCATCTAATGAGTGAACATGTGGTTCATCTGAATCATCTAATGAGTGAACATGTAGTCCATCTGAATCATCTAATGAGTGAACATGTGGTCCATCTGAATCATCTAATGAGTGAACATGTGGTCCATCTGAAACATCTAATGAGTGAACATGTGGTTCATCTGAATCATCTAATGAGTGAACATGTAGTCCATCTGAATCATCTAATGAGTGAACATGTGGTTCATCTGAATCATCTAATGAATGAACATGTGGTCCATCTGAAACATTATTTAGAGAGTTTAAAACCAACATTTATTTTGTTTTAGCCCATATTAAGCACAAGTTTTAAATCAGCAAGGGATTCCTGCATAGCTATAAAATCTAACTGTAGTTTTGACACAGCTAAATCAACACTCGAGGCAATACATAATGGTATCATCCACACATAGATTAAACTTCTTTGGGATCAGTGTCCCTTCCGCGGGACAGTTGAGCTAACGGAGGCTAATGCGATTAGCATGAGGTTGTAAGTAACGAGAACATTTCCCAGGACATTGTCACGATCGTCGTAGTGAGGAGACCAAGGCGCAGCGTGATGTGAATACATGTTCTATATTTAATGAAGACGGACATTAAATAAACTACAAAAACAACAAACGAACGTGACGCTATATAATCTAAATGTGCAGACACAGGCAACTAGCCATAGATAATAGATAATAACCCACGAAATACCCAAAGAAGATGGCTGCCTAAATATGGTTCCCAATCAGACAATGATAAACACCTGCCTCTAATTGAGAACCAATCTAGGCAACCATAGAAATATATAAACACCTAGATGATAAACAACCCCAAAAACCTACAAAACCCCTAGACAAGTCAAAAACACATACATCACCCATGTCACACCCTGACCTAACCAAAACAATAAAGAAAACAAAGAATACTCAGGTCAGGGCGTGACAGTACACCCCGACAAAGGTGCAGACTCTGGCCGCAAAGCCTAATCTAAAGGGGAGGGTCCGGGTGGGCCTTTTTCACGGCGACGGTTCGGGTGCAGGACGTGGACCCCGCTCTACCTCAGTCTTGGCCCACTTAGGTGGGACCCTCGCAGCGGACCCCGGACTGAAGATCATCGTAGAGGGCATCACTGGACTGAAGGAGCATCTCTGGCAGCTCCGGACAGGAGGGAGATTCCAGCATCGCCGGTGTGACGGCCGGCATCGGCAGCTCCTGGTTGGCTGACGGCTCTGGCCGCTCCTGGCTGGCTGACGGCCCTGGCAGCTCCTGGCTGGCTGAAGGCCCTGGCGGCTCCTGGCTGGCTGACGGCTCTGGTGGCTCCTGGCTGGCTGACGGCTCTGGCTGACGGCTCTGGCGGCTCCTGGCTGGCTGACGGTTCTGGCAGCTCCTGGCTGGCTGACGGCTCTGGTGGCTCCTGGCTGGCTGACGGCCCTGGCGGATCCTGGCTGGCTGATGGCATCGGCAGCTCCTGGCTGGCTGACGGCTCTGGCGGCTCCTGGCTGGCTGACGGCTCTGGCGGCTCCTGGCTGGCTGACGGCTCTGGCGGCTCCTTACTGCTCCAGATCCGGACTGGAGGGAGACTCTGGCAGATCCGGACTGTGACCCGTCGTGGTAGGTTCCGGACTGCGACCCGTCGTGATAGAAATCTGGACTGCGATCCGTTGTAGGAGGTTCCGGTCTGTAGACTGTAGCCGGACGCTCTGGACTGGGTACTGTTGCCGGACGCTCTGGACTGGGTACTGTAGCCGAAAGCTCTGGACTGATGAGGCGCACTGTAGGCCTGGTGCGTGGTGCGGTACTGGTGGTACTGGGCCGAGGACACGCACCTCAGGGAGAGTGCAGGGAGGAGGAACAGGGTGTACTGGACTGCCGAGTCGCCCTGGTGGCCTGGTGCGTGGTGCCGGCGAGTGCGAGGAGCAGGAACAGGGAGTACTGGATCCTGGAGGCGCACTGGTGGCCTGGTATGTGGTGCCGGCACTGGTGGTACCGGGTTGGAGACACGCACCTCATGATGAGTGCGGGGAGGAGGAACAGGGAGTACAGGGCTCTGGAGACGCACAGGAAGCCTGGTGCGTGGTGTTGGCACTGGTGGTACTGGGCTGGGGACACGCACCTCAGGACGAGTGCAGGGAGCAGGCACAGGACATACTGGGCTGTGGAGGCATACTGGAGGTCTGGAGTGTAAAGCTGAAACAACCCGTCCTGGCTGGATGCTCATTCTAGCCCGGCCAATGCGAGGAGTTGGAATATAGCGCACCGGGCTAGAAATGCGCACTGGAGAGACCGTGAGCATCTCTGCATAACACGGTGCCTGACCAGTTACACGCTCCCCACGGTAAGCACGAGGAGTTGGCTCAGGTCTCCTACCTGACTTAGCCAATCTCCTCGTGTGCCGCCCCCCCAAAAATTATTGGGGCTGCCTCTCGGGCTTCCGTGCTAGCTGTGTACCCTTAAATCTTCGCCGTTCCTCCATTCTCCTGTATCCCTCCTCACACTGTTCCAAAGAATCCCATGCAGTCTCTGGCACTCTCCCTGGATCGATCAACCAACTTTCAATCTCCTCCCAGGTTGTTACCCATTCATCCTTCTCCCGGGTCCATTTCTCCATTAAGCGCTGTTCCTCCCAATCACGCTGCTTGGTCCTTTTAAGGTGGGTTATTCTGTCACGTTCGTCGTATGGAGGAGACCAAGGCGCAGCGTAAGATGAATACATATTTTTTAATGAAGACGAAGAACACTTGAACACTTAAACAAAACAACAAACCAAACGTGAATCTATATAAAACTAGTGCAGACAGGAAACTAGGCATAGACATAGATAATAACCCGCGAAATACCCAAAGCAGATGGCTGCTTAAGTATGGTTCCCAATCAGAAACAACGATAAACACCTGCCTCTAATTGAGAACCAATCTAGGCAACCATAGACATATATAAACACCTAGATGATAAACAACCCCATACATCTACAAAACCCCTAGACAGTCCAAAAACACATACATCACCCATGTCACACCCTGACCTAACCAAAACAATAAAGAAAACAAAGAATACTCAGGTCATGATGCTCCAGATACTCAACTAGTCTAAAGAAGGCAAGTTTTAATGCTTCTTTAATCAGAATAACAGTTTTCAGTCGTGCTAACATAATTGCAAATAGGTTTTCTAATGATCAATTAGCCTTTAAAAATGATAAACCTGGATTAGCTAACACAACGTGCCATTGGAACACAGGAGCGATGGTTGCTGATAATGGGCCTCTGTACGCCTATTCCTGTAGCGAGGTGCGTTCTGGTGGCAGAGAAGACAGGCGCAGGAGAGCGAGAACTGATTTACAACGGTGTCGTTTAATATCCATAAACCACCGGCAACAGAACAATACAATAAATGGGTCAAACAAAACCCGGTCAATACCAGCATGAGCACTACAAGAAACAATTACAGCCAAGGACATGGGGGGCGAACAGAGGGTTAAATACACAACATGTAATTGATGGAATTGGAACCAGGTGTGATGGAAGACAAGACAAAACCAATGGAAAATGAAAAGCGGATATAGCGATAGCCGAATGCCGCCCGAACAAGGAGAGGTACCAACTTCGGCAGAAGTGGTGACAATTACATTTAAAATAGTCTGCCATTTCCCAGCAACAATAGTCATTTACAACATTAACAATGTCTACACTGTATTTCTGATCAATTTGATATTATTTTAATGGACAACAAATGTGCTTTTCTTTCAAAACAAGAACATTCGTATGTGACCTCAATCTTTTAAATGGATGTGTAGTTCCCTATGGCACTCTAATCCCCTACATAGTTCTCTAATACCCTACATTGTTCCCTATGGCACTCTAATCCCCTACATCGTTCCCTATGGCACTCTAATCCCCTACATCGTTCCCTATGGCACTCTAATCCCCTACATAGTTCCCTATGGCACTCTAATCCCCTACATAGTTCCCTATGGCACTCTAATCCCCTACATAGTTCCCTAATACCCTACATAGTTCCCTATGGCACCCTGTTCCCCTACATAGTTCCCTATGGCACTCTGTTCCCCTACATAGTTCCCTATGGCACCCTGTTCCCCTACATAGTTCCCTATGGCACCCTGTTCCCCTACATAGTTCCCTATGGCACTCGAATCCCCTACATAGTTCCCTAATACCCTACATAGTTCCCTATGGCACTCTAATACCCTATATAGTTCCCTAATACCCTACATAGTTCCCTATGTTCCCCTATTACCCTACATAGTTCCCTATGGCACTCTAATCCCCTACATAGTTCCCTATGGCACTCTAATACCCTACATAGTTCCCTATGGCACTCTAATCCCCTACATAGTTCCCTAATACCCTACATAGTTCCCTATGGCACTCTATTCCTTTACATAGTTCCCTATGGCACTCTATTCCTTTAAATAGTTCCCTATGGCACTCTATTCCTTTACAAAGTTCCCAATGGCACTCTAATACCCTATATAGTTCCATTATACCCTACATAGTTCCCTATGGCACTAATACCCTACATAGTTCCTTAATACCCTACATAGTTCCTTATGGCAGTCTAATACCCTACATAGTTCCCTATGGCACTCTAATACCCTACATAGTTCCATTATACCCTACATAGTTCCCTATGGCACTAATACCCTACATAGTTCCTTAATACCCTACATAGTTCCTTATGGCAGTCTAATACCCTACATAGTTCCCTATGGCACTCTAATACCCTACATAGTTCCCTAATACCCTACATAGTTCCCTATGGCACTCTAATACCCTACATAGTACCCTATGGCACTCTATTCCTTTACATAGTTCCCTATGGCACTCTAATACCCTACATAGTTCCCTATGGCACTCTAATCCCCTACATAGTTCCTAATACCCTACATAGTTCCCTATGGCACTCTAATATCCTATATAGTTCCCTATGGCACTCTAATCCCCTACATAGTTCCCTAATACCCTACATAGTTCCCTATGGCACTCTAATACCCTACATAGTTCCCTAATACCCTACATAGTTCCCTATGTTCCCCTATTACCCTACATAGTTCCCTATGGCACCCTGTTCCCCTACATAGTTCCCTATGTCACTCTAATACCCTACATAGTTCCCTAATACTCTACATAGTTCCCTATGGCACTCTAATACCCTACATGGCACTCTATTCCTTTACATAGTTCCCTATGGCACTCTATTCCTTTACATAGTTCCCTATGGCACTCTATTCCTTTACATAGTTCCCTATGGCACTCTATTCCTTTACATAGTTCCCTATGGCACTATAATACCCTATATAGTTCCCTATGGCACTCTAATACCCTACATAGTTCCCTAATACCCTACATAGTTCCCTATGGCATTCTAATACCCTACATAGTTCCCAATGGCACTCTAATACCCTACATAGTTCCATTATACCCTACATAGTTCCCTATGGCACTAATACCCTACATAGTTCCCTAATACCCTACATAGTTCCCTATGTTCCCCTATTACCCCACATAGTTCCCTATGGCACTCTAATCCCCTACATAGTTCCCTATGGCACTCTAATACCCTACATAGTTCCCTATGGCACTCTAATCCCCTACATAGTTCCCTAATACCCTACATAGTTCCCTATGGCACTCTAATACCCTACATAGTTCCCTATGGCACTCTAATCCCCTACATAGTTCCCTAATACCCTACATAGTTCCCCATGGCACTCTAATACCCTACATAGTTCCCTAATACCCTACATAGTTCCCTATGTTCCCCTATTACCCTACATAGTTCCCTAATACCCTACACAGTTCCCTATGGCACTCTAATACCCTACATAGTTCCCTATGGCACTCTAATACCATACATAGTTCCCTAATACCCTACATAGTTCCCTATGGCACTCTAATACCCTACATAGTTCCCTATGGCACTCTATTCCTTTTCATAGTTCCCTATGGCACTCTATTCTTTTACATAGTTCCCTATGGCACTCTATTCCTTTACATAGTTCCCTATGGCACTCTAATACCCTATATAGTTCCCTATGGCACTCTAATACCCTACATAGTTCCCTAATACCCTACATAGTTCCCTATGGCACTCTAATACTCTACATAGTTCCCAATGGCACTCTAATACCCTACATAGTTCCCTAATACCCTACATAGTTCCCTATGGCACTCTAATACCCTACATAGTTCCCTAATACCCTACATAGTTCCCTATGGCACTCTAATACTCTACATAGTTCCCCATGGCACTCTATTCCTTTACATAGTTCCCTATGGCACTCTATTCCTTTACATAGTTCCCTATGGCACTCTATTCCTTTACATAGTTCCCTATGGCACTCTAATACCCTACATAGTTCCCTAATACCCTACATAGTTCCCTATGGCACACTAATACCCTACATAGTTCCCTAATACCCTACACAGTTCCCTATGGCACTCTAATACCCTACATATTTCCATATGGCACTTTAATACCCTACATAGTTCCCTATGGCACTAGTTCCCTAATACCCTACATAGTTCCTTAATACCCTACATAGTTCCCTATGTTCCTAATACCCTACATAGTTCCTAATACCCTACATAGTTCCCTATGGCACTCAAATACCCTACATAGTTCCCTAATACCCCACATAGTTCCCACTATGTTCCCTATTACCCTACATAGTTCCCTATGGCACCCTGTTCCCCTACATAGTTCCCTATGTCACTCTAATACCCTACATAGTTCCCTAATACTCTACATAGTTCCCTATGGCACTCTAATACCCTACATAGTTCCCTATGGCACTCTATTCCTTTACATAGTTCCCTATGGCACTCTATTCCTTTACATAGTTCCCTATGGCACTCTATTCCTTTACATAGTTCCCTATGGCACTCTATTCCTTTACATAGTTCCCTATGGCACTATAATACCCTATATAGTTCCCTATGGCACTCTAATACCCTACATAGTTCCCATAATACCCTACATAGTTCCCTATGGCATTCTAATACCATACATAGTTCCCAATGGCACTCTAATACCCTACATAGTTCCATTATACCCTACATAGTTCCCTATGGCACTAATACCCTACATAGTTCCCTAATACCCTACATAGTTCCCTATGTTCCCTATTACCCCTACATAGTTCCCTATGGCACTCTAATCCCCATACATAGTTCCCTATGGCACTCTACATAGTTCCCTACCTACATAGTTCCCTATGGCACTCTAATCCCTACATAGTTCCCTAATACCCTACATAGTTCCCTATGGCACTCTAATACCCTACATAGTTCCCTATGGCACTCTAATCCCATACATAGTTCCCTAACCCTACCCTACATAGTTCCCTATGGCACTCTAATATCCTACATAGTTCCCTATGGCACTCTATTCCCCTACATAGTTCCCTAATACCCTACATAGTTCCCCATGGCACTCTAATACCCTACATAGTTCCCTAATACCTTTACATAGTTCCCTATGTTCCCTTTACATATTACCCTACATAGTTCCCTAATACCCTACATAGTTCCCTATGGCACTCTAATACCCTACATAGTTCCCTATGGCACTCTAATACCATACATAGTTCCCTAATACCCTACATAGTTCCCTATGGCACTTTAATACCCTACATAGTTCCCTATGGCACTCTAATTCCTACATAGTTCCCTATGGCACTCTATTCTTTTTACATAGTTCCCTACATAGTTCCCAACGCACTCTAATCCTTTACATAGTTCCCTATACCCTACACTTCTAATATCCTATATAGTTCCCTATGGCACTCTAATACCCTACATAGTTCCCTAATACCCTACATAGTTCCCTATGGCACTCTAATTGCCTACATAGTTCCCAATGGCACTCTATTCCCCTTCATAGTTCCCTAATATTCCCTACATAGTTCCCTATGGCACTCTATTACCCTACATAGTTCCCTATACCCTACATAGTTCCCTATGGCACTCTAATACCCTACATAGTTCCCCATGGCACTCTATTCCTTTACATAGTTCCCTATGGCACTCTATTCCTTTACATAGTTCCCTATGGCACCCTATTCCCCTACATAGTTCCCTATGGCACTGTTCTAATACCCTACATAGTTCCCTATACCCCTACCCTATAGTTCCCTATGGCACACTAATACCCTACATAGTTCCCTAATACCCTACATAGTTCCCTATGGCACTCTAATACCCTATGGTATTTCCCTATGGTTTAATACCCTACATAGTTCCCTATGGCACTCTAATACCCTACATAGTTCCTACATAGTTCCCATGGCACTCAAATACCCTACATAGTTCCCTATGTCACTCTAATACCCTATAGTTCCCTAATACTCTACATAGTTTCCTATGGCACTCTAATACCCTACATAGTTCCCTCATACCCTACATAGTTCCCAATGGCACTCTAATACCCTATATAGTTCCCTAATACTCTACATAGTTCCCTATGGCACTCTAATACCCTACACAGTTCCCCATGGCACTCTAATACCCTACATAATTCCCTATGGCACTCTAATACCCTACATAGTTCCCTAATACCCTACATAGTTCCATATGGCACTCTAATACCCTACATAGTTCCCTATGGCACTCTATTCCTTTACATAGTTCCCTATGGCACTCTATTCATTTACATAGTTCCCTAGGGCACTCTATTCCTTTACATAGTTCCCTATGGCACTCTAATACCCTACATAGTTCCCTAGGGCACTATATTCCTTTACATAGTTCCCTATGGCACTCTATTCCTTTACATAGTTCCCTAATACCCTACATAGTTCCCAACGGCACTCTAATAACCTACATAGTTCCCTAATACCCTACATAGTTCCATATGGCACTCTAATACCCTACATAGTTCCCTATGGCACTCTATTCCTTTACATAGTTCCCTAATACCCTACATAGTTCCCAACGGCACTCTAATACCCTAAATAGTTCCCTAATACCCTACATAATTCCCTATGGCACTCTAATACCCTACATAGTTCCCTACGGCACTCTATTCCTTTACATAGTTCCCTAATGTTCCCCTGTTCTCTAATAACCTACATAGTTCCCAATGTTCCCCTGGCACTTTGCCTACATAGTTCCCTATGGCACTCTATTCCTTTACATAGTCCCTAATTCATAGTTCCCCATGGGCCTAATACTATAGTTCCCTAATACCCTACATAGTTCCCTATGGCACCCTGTTTCCCCTACATAGTTCCCTATGGCACCCTGTTCCCTACATAGTTCCCTATGGGCCCTGTTCCCCTACATAGTTCCCTATGGGCCCTATTCCCCTACATAGTTCCCTATGGGCACCTATTCCATACATAGTTCCCTAATACCCTACCCTATTCCCCTCCCTACATAGTTCCCCAAGGGCCCTGTTCCCCTACATAGTTCCCTATGGGCCCTATTCCCCTACATAGTTCCCTCTGGCACTCTATTCCCTACATAGTTCTCTATGGGCCCTATTCCTTCACATAGTTCCTATGGTACTCTAATACCCTACATAGTTCCCTAATACCCTACATAGTTCCCTATGGCACTCTAATACCTACATAGTTCCCTAATACCCTACATAGTTCACCATGGCACTCAAATACCCTACATAGTTCCCTATGTCACTCTAATACCTTACATAGTTCCCTAATACTTTACATAGTTCCTATGGCACTCTAATACCCTACATAGTTCCATTATACCCTACATAGTTCCCAATGGCACTCTAATACCCTACATAGTTCCCTAATACTCTACATAGTTCCCTATGGCACTCTAATACCCTACACAGTTCCCTATGGCACCCTAATATTATACCCTACATAGTTCCCTATGGCACTAAATACCCTACATAGTTCCCTAATACCCTACATAGTTCCATATGGCAGTCTAATACCCTACATAGTTCCCTATGGCACTCTATTCCTTTACATAGTTCCCTAATACACTACATATTCATTTACATAGTTCCCTATGGCACTCTATTCCTTTACATAGTTCCCTATGGCACTCTAATACCCTACATAGTTCCCTAGGGCACTATATTCCCTACATAGTTCCCTATGGCACTCTATTCCTTTACATAGTTCCTAATACCCTACATAGTTCCCTATGGCACTCTAATAACCTACATAGTTCCCTAATACCCTACATAGTTCCCTATGGCACTCTAATACCCTACATAGTTCCCTATGGCACTCTATTCCTTTACATAGTTCCCTAATACCCTACATAGTTCCCAACGGCACTCTAATACCCTAAATAGTTCCCTAATACCCTACATAGTTCCCTATGGCACTCTAATACCCTACATAGTTCCCTATGGCACTCTATTCCTTTACATAGTTCCCTATGTTCCCCTGTTCCTTTACATAGTTCCCAATGGCACTCTATTCCTTTACATAGTTCCCTATGGCACTCTATTCCCTTACATAGTTCCCTATGGCACTCTATTCCCCTTACATAGTTCCCTATGGCACTATAATACCCTATAGTTCCCTATGGCACTCCTACATAGTTCCCTAATACCCTACATAGTTCCCTATGGCATTATAATACCCTACATAGTTCCCAATGGCACTCTAATACCCTACATAGTTCCATTATACCCTACATAGTTCCCTATGGCACTAATACCCTACATAGTTCCCCTAATACCCTACATAGTTCCCTATGTTCCCTATTACCCCACATAGTTCCCTATGGCACTCTAATCCCTACATAGTTCCCTATGGCACTCTAATACCCTACATAGTTCCCTATGGCACTCTAATCCCCTACATAGTTCCCTAATACCCTACATAGTTCCCTATGGCACTCTAATACCCTACATAGTTCCCTATGCCACTCTAATCCCCTACATAGTTCCCTAATACCCTACATAGTTCCCCATGGCACTCTAATACCCTACATAGTTCCCTAATACCCTACATAGTTCCCTATGTTCCCCTATTACCCTACATAGTTCCCTAATACCCTACATAGTTCCCTATGGCACTCTAATACCCTACATAGTTCCCTATGGCACTCTAATACCATACATAGTTCCCTAATACCCTACATAGTTCCCTATGGCACTCTAATACCCTACATAGTTCCCTATGGCACTCTATTCCTTTTCATAGTTCCCTATGGCACTCTATTCTTTTACATAGTTCCCTATGGCACTCTATTCCTTTACATAGTTCCCTATGGCACTCTAATACCCTATATAGTTCCCTATGGCACTCTAATACCCTACATAGTTCCCTAATACCCTACATAGTTCCCTATGGCACTCTAATACCCTACATAGTTCCCAATGGCACTCTAATACCCTACATAGTTCCCTAATACCCTACATAGTTCCCTATGGCACTCTAATACCCTACATAGTTCCCTAATACCCTACATAGTTCCCTATGGCACTCTAATACTCTACATAGTTCCCCATGGCACTCTATTCCTTTACATAGTTCCCTATGGCACTCTATTCCTTTACATAGTTCCCTATGGCACTCTATTCCTTTACATAGTTCCCTATGGCACTCTAATACCCTACATAGTTCCCTAATACCCTACATAGTTCCCTATGGCACACTAATACCCTACATAGTTCCCTAATACCCTACACAGTTCCCTATGGCACTCTAATACCCTACATATTTCCATATGGCACTTTAATACCCTACATAGTTCCCTATGGCACTCTAATACCCTACATAGTTCCTTAATACCCTACATAGTTCCCTATGTCACTCTAATACCCTACATAGTTCCTAATACCCTACATAGTTCCCTATGGCACTCTAATATCCTATATAGTTCCCTATGGCACTCTAATCCCCTACATAGTTCCCTAATACCCTACATAGTTCCCTATGGCACTCAAATACCCTACATAGTTCCCTAATACCCTACATAGTTCCCTATGTTCCCCTATTACCCTACATAGTTCCCTATGGCACCCTGTTCCCCTACATAGTTCCCTATGTCACTCTAATACCCTACATAGTTCCCTAATACTCTACATAGTTCCCTATGGCACTCTAATACCCTACATAGTTCCCTATGGCACTCTATTCCTTTACATAGTTCCCTATGGCACTCTATTCCTTTACATAGTTCCCTATGGCACTCTATTCCTTTACATAGTTCCCTATGGCACTCTATTCCTTTACATAGTTCCCTATGGCACTATAATACCCTATATAGTTCCCTATGGCACTCTAATACCCTACATAGTTCCCTAATACCCTACATAGTTCCCTATGGCATTCTAATACCATACCTAGTTCCCAATGGCACTCTAATACCCTACATAGTTCCATTATACCCTACATAGTTCCCTATGGCACTAATACCCTACATAGTTCCCTAATACCCTACATAGTTCCCTATGTTCCCCTATTACCCCACATAGTTCCCTATGGCACTCTAATCCCCTACATAGTTCCCTATGGCACTCTAATACCCTACATAGTTCCCTATGGCACTCTAATCCCCTACATAGTTCCCTAATACCCTACATAGTTCCCTATGGCACTCTAATACCCTACATAGTTCCCTATGGCACTCTAATCCCCTACATAGTTCCCTAATACCCTACATAGTTCCCTATGGCACTCTAATATCCTACATAGTTCCCTATGGCACTCTAATCCCCTACATAGTTCCCTAATACCCTACATAGTTCCCCATGGCACTCTAATACCCTACATAGTTCCCTAATACCCTACATAGTTCCCTATGTTCCCCTATTACCCTACATAGTTCCCTAATACCCTACATAGTTCCCTATGGCACTCTAATACCCTACATAGTTCCCTATGGCACTCTAATACCATACATAGTTCCCTAATACCCTACATAGTTCCCTATGTTCCCTATTACCCTACATAGTTCCCTAATACCCTACATAGTTCCCTATGGCACTCTAATACCCTACATAGTTCCCTATGGCACTCTAATACCATACATAGTTCCCTAATACCCTACATAGTTCCCTATGGCACTCTAATACCCTACATAGTTCCCTATGGCACTCTATTCCTTTTCATAGTTCCCTATGGCACTCTATTCTTTTACATAGTTCCCTATGGCACTCTATTCCTTTACATAGTTCCCTATGGCACTCTAATACCCTATATAGTTCCCTATGGCACTCTAATACCCTACATAGTTCCCTAATACCCTACATAGTTCCCTATGGCACTCTAATACCCTACATAGTTCCCAATGGCACTCTAATACCCTACATAGTTCCCTAATACCCTACATAGTTCCCTATGGCACTCTAATACCCTACATAGTTCCCTAATACCCTACATAGTTCCCTATGGCACTCTAATACCCTACATAGTTCCCCATGGCACTCTATTCCTTTACATAGTTCCCTATGGCACTCTATTCCTTTACATAGTTCCCTATGGCACTCTATTCCTTTACATAGTTCCCTATGGCACTCTAATACCCTACATAGTTCCCTAATACCCTACATAGTTCCCTATGGCACACTAATACCCTACATAGTTCCCTAATACCCTACACAGTTCCCTATGGCACTCTAATACCCTACATATTTCCCTATGGCACTTTAATACCCTACATAGTTCCCTATGGCACTCTAATACCCTACATAGTTCCTTAATACCCTACATAGTTCCCTATGTCACTCTAATACCCTACATAGTTCCCTAATACTCTACATAGTTTCCTATGGCACTCTAATACCCTACATAGTTCCCTCATACCCTACATAGTTCCCAATGGCACTCTAATACCCTATATAGTTCCCTAATACCCTACATAGTTCCCTATGGCACTCTAATACCCTACACAGTTCCCCATGGCACTCTAATACCCTACATAATTCCCTATGGCACTCTAATACCCTACATAGTTCCCTAATACCCTACATAGTTCCATATGGCACTCTAATACCCTACATAGTTCCCTATGGCACTCTATTCCTTTACATAGTTCCCTATGGCACTCTATTCATTTACATAGTTCCCTAGGGCACTCTATTCCTTTACATAGTTCCCTATGGCACTCTAATACCCTACATAGTTCCCTAGGGCACTATATTCCTTTACATAGTTCCCTATGGCACTCTATTCCTTTACATAGTTCCCTAATACCCTACATAGTTCCCAACGGCACTCTAATAACCTACATAGTTCCCTAATACCCTACATAGTTCCATATGGCACTCTAATACCCTACATAGTTCCCTATGGCACTCTATTCCTTTACATAGTTCCCTAATACCCTACATAGTTCCCAACGGCACTTGGCACCCTAAATAGTTCCCTAATACCCTACATAATTCCCTATGGCACTCTAATACCCTACATAGTTCCCTACGGCACTCTATTCCTTTACATAGTTCCCTATGTTCCCCTGTTCCCCTACATAGTTCCCAATGTTCCCTGTTTGCCTACATAGTTCCCTATGGCACCCTATTCCCCCTAATACCCTAAATAGTTCCCTAATACCCTACATAATTCCCTATGGCACTCTAATACCCTACATAGTTCCCTACGGCACTCTATTCCTTTACATAGTTCCCTATGTTCCCCTGTTCCCCTACATAGTTCCCAATGTTCCCCTGTTTGCCTACATAGTTCCCTATGGCACCCTATTCCCCTTCATAGTTCCCCATGGGCCCTATTCCCTACATAGTTCCCTATGGCACCCTATTCCCTACATAGTTCCCTATGGCACCCTGTTCCCTACATAGTTCCCTATGGGCCCTATTCCCCTACATAGTTCCCCATGGGCCCTATTCCCCTACATAGTTCCCTATGGGCCCTATTCCATACATAGTTCCCTATGGCACCCTATTCCCTACATAGTTCCCCAAGGGCCCTGTTCCCCTACATAGTTCCCTATGGGCCCTATTCCCCTACATAGTTCCCTAAGGGCCCTGTTCCCCTACATAGTTCCCTATGGGCCCTATTCCCCTACATAGTTCCCTCTGGCACTCTATTCCCCTACATAGTTCTCTATGGGCCCTATTCCTTCACATAGTTTCCTATGGTACTCTAATACCCTACATAGTTCCCTAATACCCTACATAGTTCCCTATGGCACTCTAATACCCTACATAGTTCCCTAATACCCTACATAGTTCACCATGGCACTCAAATACCCTACATAGTTCCCTATGTCACTCTAATACCCTACATAGTTCCCTAATACTCTACATAGTTTCCTATGGCACTCTAATACCCTACATAGTTCCCTCATACCCTACATAGTTCCCAATGGCACTCTAATACCCTATATAGTTCCCTAATACTCTACATAGTTCCCTATGGCACTCTAATACCCTACACAGTTCCCCATGGCACTCTAATACCCTACATAATTCCCTATGGCACTCTAATACCCTACATAGTTCCCTAATACCCTACATAGTTCCATATGGCACTCTAATACCCTACATAGTTCCCTATGGCACTCTATTCCTTTACATAGTTCCCTATGGCACTCTATTCATTTACATAGTTCCCTAGGGCACTCTATTCCTTTACATAGTTCCCTATGGCACTCTAATACCCTACATAGTTCCCTAGGGCACTATATTCCTTTACATAGTTCCCTATGGCACTCTATTCCTTTACATAGTTCCCTAATACCCTACATAGTTCCCAACGGCACTCTAATAACCTACATAGTTCCCTAATACCCTACATAATTCCCTATGGCACTCTAATACCCTACATAGTTCCCTATGGCACTCTATTCCTTTACATAGTTCCCTAATACCCTACATAGTTCCCAACGGCACTCTAATACCCTAAATAGTTCCCTAATACCCTACATAATTCCCTATGGCACTCTAATACCCTACATAGTTCCCTACGGCACTCTATTCCTTTACATAGTTCCCTATGTTCCCCTGTTCCCCTACATAGTTCCCAATGTCCCCCTGTTTGCCTACATAGTTCCCTATGGCACCCTATTCCCCTTCATAGTTCCCCATGGGCCCTATTCCCTACATAGTTCCCTATGGCACCCTATTCCCTACATAGTTCCCTATGGCACCCTGTTCCCCTACATAGTTCCCTATGGGCCCTATTCCCCTACATAGTTCCCCATGGGCCCTATTCCCCTACATAGTTCCCTATGGGCCCTATTCCATACATAGTTCCCTATGGCACCCTATTCCCTACATAGTTCCCCAAGGGCCCTGTTCCCCTACATAGTTCCCTATGGGCCCTATTCCCCTACATAGTTCCCTAAGGGCCCTGTTCCCCTACATAGTTCCCTATGGGCCCTATTCCCCTACATAGTTCCCTCTGGCACTCTATTCCCCTACATAGTTCTCTATGGGCCCTATTCCTTCACATAGTTTCCTATGGTACTCTAATACCCTACATAGTTCCCTAATACCCTACATAGTTCCCTATGGCACTCTAATACCCTACATAGTTCCCTATGGCACTCTATTCCTTTACATAGTTCCCTAATACCCTACATAGTTCCCAACGGCACTCTAATACCCTAAATAGTTCCCTAATACCCTACATAATTCCCTATGGCACTCTAATACCCTACATAGTTCCCTACGGCACTCTATTCCTTTACATAGTTCCCTATGTTCCCCTGTTCCCCTACATAGTTCCCAATGTTCCCCTGTTTGCCTACATAGTTCCCTATGGCACCCTATTCCCCTTCATAGTTCCCCATGGGCCCTATTCCCTACATAGTTCCCTATGGCACCCTATTCCCTACATAGTTCCCTATGGCACCCTGTTCCCCTACATAGTTCCCTATGGGCCCTATTCCCCTACATAGTTCCCCATGGGCCCTATTCCCTACATAGTTCCCTATGGGCCCTATTCCATACATAGTTCCCTATGGCACCCTATTCCCCTACATAGTTCCCCAAGGGCCCTGTTCCCCTACATAGTTCCCTATGGGCCCTATTCCCTACATAGTTCCCTAAGGGCCCTGTTCCCCTACATAGTTCCCTATGGGCCCTATTCCCCTACATAGTTCCCTCTGGCACTCTATTCCCTACATAGTTCTCTATGGGCCCTATTCCTTCACATAGTTTCCTATGGTACTCTAATACCCTACATAGTTCCCTAATACCCTACATAGTTCCCTATGGCACTCTAATACCCTACATAGTTCCCTAATACCCTACATAGTTCACCATGGCACTCAAATACCCTACATAGTTCCCTAGGGCACTCTATTCCTTTACATAGTTCCCTATGGCACTCTATTCCTTTAGAAAGTTCCCTCTGGCACTCTATTCCTTTACATAGTTCCCTATGGCACTTTAATATCCTACATAGTTCCCTATGGCACTCTAATACCCTACATAGTTCCCTAATACCCTACATAGTTCCCTAGGGAACTCTAATACAATACATAGTTCCCAATTGCACTCTATTCCTTTACATAGTTCCCCATAGCAATCTATTCCTTTACATAGTTCCCTATGGCACTCTAATACAAAACATAGTTCCCTAGGGCACTCTATTCATTTACATAGTTCCCCATGGCACTCTAATACCCTACATAGTTCCCTAGGGCACTCTATTCCTTTACATAGTTCCCTATGGCACTCCATTCCTTTACATTGTTCCCTAATACCCTACATAGTTCCCTATGGCACTCTAATACCCTACATAGTTCCCTATGGCACCCTGTTCCCCTACATAGTTCCCTATGGGCCCTATTCCCCTACATAGTTCCCTATGGGCCCTATTCCCCTACATAGTTCCCTATGGGCCCTATTCCCCTATATAGTTCCCTATGGCACCCTATTCCCCTACATAGTTCCCTATGTTCCCCTTTTCCCCTACATAGTTCCCTATGGGCCCTATTCCCCTACATAGTTCCCTATGGCACCCTATTCCCTACATAGTTCCCTAAGGCACCCTATTCCCCTACATAGTTTCCTATGTTCCCCTATTCCCCTACATAGTTCCCTATGGGCCTGTTCCCCTACATAGTTCCCTATGGGCCCTATTCCCCTACATACTTCCCTAT
This sequence comes from Oncorhynchus tshawytscha, assembly GCF_018296145.1. NCBI lineage: Eukaryota > Metazoa > Chordata > Actinopteri > Salmoniformes > Salmonidae > Oncorhynchus > Oncorhynchus tshawytscha. The sequence goes on from NC_056437.1 coordinate 6,915,334, forward strand.
GGGCCCTATTCCCCTACATAGTTCCCTATGTTCCCCTATTCCCCTACATCGTTCCCTATGGGCCCTATTCCCCTACATAGTTCCCTATGGCACCCTATTCCCCTACATAGTTCCCTAATATCCTACATAGTTCCCTATGGCACTCTAATCCCCTACATAGTTCCCTAATACCCTACATAGTTCCCTATGGCACTCTAATACCCTACATAGTTCCCTAATACCCTACATAGTTCCCTATGTTCCCCTATTACCCTACATAGTTCCCTATGGCACCCTGTTCCCCTACATAGTTCCCTATGGCACTCTAATACCCTACATAGTTCCCTAATACTCTACATAGTTCCCTATGGCAATCTAATACCCTACATAGTTCCCTATGGCACTCTATTCCTTTACATAGTTCCCTATGGCACTCTAATACCCTATATAGTTCCCTATGGCACTCTAATACCCTACATAGTTCCCTAATACCCTACATAGTTCCCTAAGGCATTCTAATACCCTACATAGTTCCCAATGGCACTCTAATACCCTACATAGTTCCATTATACCCTACATAGTTCCCTATGGCACTCTAATACCCTACATAGTTCCCTATGGCACTCTATTCCTTTACATAGTTCCCTATGGCACTCTATTCCTTTACATAGTTCCCTATGGCACTCTATTCTTTTACATAGTTCCCTATGGCACTCTAATACCCTATATAGTTCCCTATGGCACTCTAATACCCTACATAGTTCCCTAATACCCTACATAGTTCCCTATGGCACTCTAATACCCTACATAGTTCCCAATGGCACTCTAATACCCTACATAGTTCCATTATACCCTACATAGTTCCCTATGGCACAAATACCCTACATAGTTCCCTAATACCCTACATAGTTCCCTATGGCACTCTAATACCCTACATAGTTCCCTATGGCACTCTAATACCCTACATAGTTCCCTAATACCCTACATAGTTCCCTATGGCACTCTAATACCCTACATAGTTCCCTATGGCACTCTATTCCTTTACATAGTTCCCTATGGCACTCTATTCCTTTACATAGTTCCCTATGGCACTCTATTGCTTTACATAGTTCCCTATGGCACTCTAATACCCTACATAGTTCCCTAATACCCTACATAGTTCCCTATGGCACTCTAATACCCTACATAGTTCCCAATGGCACACTAATACCCTACATAGTTCCCTAATACCCTACATAGTTCCCTATGGCACTCTAATACCCTACATAGTTCCCTATGGCACTCTAATACCCTACACAGTTCCCTATGGCACTCTAATACCCTACATAGTTCCCTAATACCCTACATAGTTCCCTATGGCACTCTAATACTCTACATAGTTCCCTAATACCCTACATAGTTTCCTATGGCACTTGAATACCCTACATAGTTCCCTATGGCACTCTAATACCCTACATAGTTCCTTAATACCCTACATAGTTCCCTATGTCACTAATACCCTACATAGTTCCCTAATACTCTACATAGTTTCCTATGGCACTCTAATACCCTACATAGTTCCCTCATACCCTACATAGTTCCCTATGGCACTCTATTCCTTTACATAGTTCCCTATGGCACTCTATTCCTTTACATAGTTCCCTATGGCACTCTAATACCCTACATAGTTCCCTAGGGCCCTATTCCCCTACATAGTTCCCTATGGGCCCTATTCCCCTACATAGTTCCCTATGTTCCCCTATTCCCCTACATAGTTCCCTATGGGCCCTATTCCCCTACATAGTTCCCTATGGGCCCTATTCCCCTACATAGTTCCCTATGGCACCCTATTCCCTACATAGTTCCCTAATACCCTACATAGTTCCCTATGGCACTCTAATACCCTACATAGTTCCCTAATACCCTACATAGTTCCCTATATTCCCTATTACCCTGCATAGTTCCCTATGGCACCCTGTTCCCCTACATAGTTCCCTATGGCACTCTAATATCCTACATAGTTCCCCAATACTCTACATAGGTGGCAATCTAATACCCTACATAGTTCCCTATGTCACTCTATTCCTTTACATAGTTCCCTATGGCACTCTATTCCTTTACATAGTTCCCTATGGCACTCTATTCCTTTGCATAGTTCCCTATGGCACTCTATTCCTTTACATAGTTCCCTATGGCACTCTAATACCCTATATAGTTCCCTAATACCCTACATAGTTCCCTATGGCATTCTAATACCCTACATAGTTCCCAATGGCACTCTAATACCCTACATAGTTCCATTATACCCTACATAGTTCCCTATGGCACTAATACCCTACATAGTTCCCTAATACCCTACATAGTTCCCTATGGCACTCTAATACCCTACATAGTTCCCTATGGCACTCTAATACCCTACATAGTTCCCTAATACCCTACATAGTTCCCTATGGCACTCTAATACCCTACATAGTTCCCTATGGCACTCTATTCCTTTACATAGTTCCCTATGGCACTCTATTCCTTTACATAGTTCTCTATGGCACTCTATTGCTTTACATAGTTCCCTATGGCACTCTAATACCCTACATAGTTCCCTAATACCCTACATAGTTCCCTATGGCACTCTAATACCCTACATAGTTCCCAATGGCACACTAATACCCTACATATTTCCCTAATACCCTACATAGTTCCCTATGGCACTCTAAAACCCTACATAGTTCCCTATGGCACTCTAATACCCTACATAGTTCCCTAATACCCTACATAGTTCCCTATGGCACTCTAATACTCTACATAGTTCCCTAATACCCTAGATAGTTCCCTATGGCACTTTAATACCCTACATAGTTCCCTATGGCACTCTAATACCCTACATAGTTCCTTAATACCCTACATAGTTCCCTATGTCACTCTAATACCCTACATAGTTCCCTAATACTCTACATAGTTTCCTATGGCACTCTAATACCCTACATAGTTCCCTCATACCATACATAGTTCCCTATGGCACTCTATTCCTTTACATAGTTCCCTATGGCACTCTATTCCTTTACATAGTTCCCTATGGCACTCTATTCCTTTACATAGTTCCCTATGGCACTCTAATACCCTACATAGTTCCCTAGGGCACTATATTCCTTTACATAGTTCCCTATGGCACTCTATTCCTTTACATAGTTCCCTAATACCCTACATAGTTCCTAACGGCACTCTACTAACCTACATAGTTCCCTAATACCCTACATAATTCCCTATGGCACTCTAATACCCTACATAGTTCCCTATGGCACTCTAATACCCTACATAGTTCCCTATGGCACTCTATTCCTTTACATAGTTCCCTAATACCCTACATAGTTCCCAACGGCAGTCTAATACCCTAAATAGTTCCCTAATACCCTACATAGTTCCCTACGGCACCCTGTTCCCCTACATAGTTCCCTATGGGCCCTATTCCCCTACATAGTTCCCTATGGGCCATATTCCCCTACATAGTTCCCTATGGGCCCTATTCCCCTACATAGTTCCCTATGGCACCCTATTCCCCTACATAGTTCCCTATGGCACCCTATTCCCCTACATAGTTTCCTATGTTCCCCTATTCCCCTACATAGTTCCCTATGGGCCCTGTTCCCCTACATAGTTCCCTATGGGCCCTATTCCCCTACAT